>NW_014589306.1:0-1798 GCF_000485595.1 Priapulus caudatus | reverse complement strand
CGGCTTTTTGAATTTTTTTCAATTCTTCATGTCTGCTCAGCGCTTTCTCAACAGCTTGTAATTTAAACCTAAAATCCTCAGTTCCCCCTGCCGAGTATAAAAACCCAGCATAATTTGACACGGTATTTGATCGGCATCGCCGTCAGGTTTGAGTCAAGCTATTGGGTGGGTCTTTTGTCATAAATATAGACATAGATTTCTCCGCAATCAGTCGCCAGCATTCCTCTTGAGTCAACTGAGTCGCAGTGGCTTTTAACCAAGAGAAGAAGGCGTGAATCCGCTCATACGCGCGCTGTATGGTGACCGTGTCTCCATGAGTCGAGGTGATCACCATGCGACGTTGCCGACCGCTTTCAGTCAGGCGTCCGACACTGCTGAGTAACAAGGGTCGGCTGGTGATGGCTTCATGGTGTTTTTCAGGTATCGCCAATCGAACAAACAGGTTCCACCAGTTGTAAACCAGAGCTACCATCCGAGCCATGATTTGGCTGGTTTGCAGATGTTGTGTGACATAGCCGCCCCAGCCCCATTGGTTTTTAGTTTCATCGAAGTTGTTTTCGCAGTCAGCTCGATCGCGATAGTGACGCATGATGGTTACGAGCTCATCATCAAGGTCGGTGACTAGTACGCTGTATTCATACAAGCGCATATCTTCCGGGCCTTCGATCAGTGCTAGCTCCCGTTGTTTGCCGGATTGATACTCAAGTCCGACCAACGCGTCTTTCGACAATCGTCTGCGAACCACCACGACTCGGCGTGCTTGATGCCAGCCCTGGAGTTGAATCTGACTTTCTTTCAATTCCCAGTCTCGGTCAAATCGAGTCCAGGTACCCGAGCCATGTACTTCGGCAATGAGCTGCTTCACCCGTTTGGATCGCTTTATCTTAAACAGGTAGTGATATCCCTTTGCTTCCAACTCTTCCATCACAGGGTCATTACCCCAGTCACAATCACCTCGAATAAACTCAGGCTGACAATCGGGTGTCAGACGAGCGAGTAACTGGAGTAGTCCTGGCATAGAGTGGGTTGAGTGACTTCGGTCGCCAGGTTGAACATCCACGTCCAGAACCAGGCGGGTATTCGCCATCAGGTAACTATGGTAGGTATGTGAGGGTCGCCCTGGCTTATGAGGGTTATAACCCACTTTGGCACCTTCTTGATGGCCGTAAATGGGTTTGACGGTAACATCCACATCCAGTATCCACGGGATCGTCAATAGGGGTTCGTAACAAGATTGAAGGTGGTTCTGTAGCCAGTCAATGGCAGCAGTTTCGTCCATCCGTTTAAGTGCTCGTATCGCTGAATCGTCACTCACCACTTTGTTCATGCCCAGCAGGCGGGTATTGACGCTATCACCTCTTAGTGCGGTCAGGTGGGTATAGCGATTATGACCGGATAGTATGGACAGAAATAGCGATCCTAAGACATCGATCTTCTTTGGTGCATTATGGCTAGTGTAGTGGAGGGGGCTGTCCTCGACCCAGGGCTTAAACCGATGACCGAGCTTGAGAAACTCGATGAAGAAGGGCAGTTGGCCGATAGGGGTACGCCCTGGCTTATGAGGGTTATAACCCACTTTGGCACCTTCTTGATGGCCGTAAATGGGTTTGACGGTAACATCCACATCCAGTATCCACGGGATCGTCAATAGGGGTTCGTAACAAGATTGAAGGTGGTTCTGTAGCCAGTCAATGGCAGCAGTTTCGTCCATCCGTTTAAGTGCTCGTATCGCTGAATCGTCACTCACCACTTTGTTCATGCCCAGCAGGCGGGTATTGACGCTATCACCTCTTAGTGC
>NW_014589305.1:0-1799 GCF_000485595.1 Priapulus caudatus | reverse complement strand
AGAGAGAGACGACGAGAGAGAGAGAGCGCGCCCGCGAGCGAGAGAGAGAGACGGACGGACGGACGGGCGGACGGACAGACAGACAGACAGACATACAGAGATACAGACAGAGATAGTGGGAGGAGGGTAGAAGAGAGTGGGGGGAAGCTGCGGGAAGCGGATGGGCGCGCGCGCGGACACATGATTGGCACGCTGCCAGCTTAAACTGCGCATGCGCCGCTCGCGTACCGCACATCTCCATTAGAACACGCCGCGGGTAACAACGGACAGCTATGGATGGATTAACGGGCGAGAGAGCACGAGCCCTGAGGGTGCTGGCCCTGCACGCATGCATGCGACACCACCACCAGCAATAGCAGCGCCTCGCGCAGCGGCACCAGCACAACCAACATCAGCATCAGCATCACCTCCACCAACCACCAGCCGTAACAGTAGCAGCAGCAGCAGCGGCAGCGGTAGCAGTAGCATGCATAATCATCATCAGCAGCAGCAGCAGTAGCAGTCAGCAGCAGCAACGCGCAGCAGTAGCATCATCATTACCACCACCACCAGCAGCAGCAGCAGCAGCGCCAGCGGTAACACCAGCGATAGTAGCAGCACCACCACCACTAGCAGCGGTAGCAACAGTAACAGCAGCAGCAGCAGCAGTAGCAGCAGCAGCAGCGGTAGCACCAACACCACTAGCAGCGGTAGCAGCAGCAGTACTGTAGCGGTAGCACCACCACGACTAGAAGCGGTAGCAGCAGCAGCAGTAGCAGCAGCAGCAGCGGTAGCACCAACACCACTAGCAGCAACAGCAGCAACAGCGGTAGCACCACCACCACAACCACCACCACCACTAGCAGCGGTAGCAACAGTAACAGCAGCAGCAGCAGCAGCAGTAGCAGCAGCAACAGCGGTAGCACCACCACCACAACCACCACAACCACCACCACCACTAGCAGCGGTAGCAGCGCTTCACGCGCAATCGCACACGAGTGCGCCCCCGCCCGCGATGCGGATGGGGTCAGCGAAAGTTCGAGGCCACCGCAGCACTGCAACACTGCTGCAGCTGCTGCTGCTGCTGCTGCTGCTGATGGCTGTCAGGGCCGCGACACAGCAAAAAGCAGTGGAAAGACAAATGACTGCGACGACTCGCTGGCACATCGTAAACATGTGATACACGGCGAGCAATCAGAGCTCGAGCGGAAATACATGCGCGTCCGGGAGCGCGAGATACGAAGAGAGAGCGATAGATAGATAGAGAGGGAAGGAAGGAAGGAAGGGGAAGAGAGATGAGAAGAAAGGGGGAGAGAGAGGGGAGGGAGTGAGAGAGGAGGAGGGAGGGAGAGAGGAGAAGATGGGAGGGCGGAAGAGAGCCGCGCACATAGGGCGAAAGACGCGCACGCACGCACGCACGTACGCACGCACGTACACGCACGCGCACGCGCACACACACATACACACACAAACAGAGAGAGGGGGAGTAACCCACGTACAGAGAGGGGTAGATGAGTAATCTGCAAGCGCATCCGATTGAAGACCGACGAGGAGGGAATCCCAACCCCTCCCCTTCCCTCCTCCTTCAATGACTGAAAACACAGAGGCACCGCCGCGACGTGCCAAATTACGCAGGTAATCGCGCCGTGATGGGATCTCAAAGCCAATTAAACGACGGCCTTAAGCTAAGCTCTGCTACGCGCCGACGCCGTAATACACACACACACACACACACACGCACCACGCACGCACGCACGCACGCACACACACACACACACACACACACACACACACACACGACACACACGACACACACACAC
>NW_014589304.1:0-1800 GCF_000485595.1 Priapulus caudatus | reverse complement strand
CTCTCTCTCTCTCTCTCTCTCTCTCTCTCTCTCTCTCTCTCTCTCTCTCTCTCTCTCTCTCTCTCTCTCTCTCTCTCTCTCTCTCTCTCTCTCTCTCTCTCTCTCTCTCTCTCTCTCTCTCTCTCTCTCTCTCTCTCTCTCTCTCTCTCTCTCTCTCTCTCTCTCTCTCTCTCTCTCTCTCTGGTAGCATTGTAAGGCGTTATGTACACGCGTTAGCTTGAGCTATATAGCCACACTATAACGCGACGTGTGCACGTGTCATTACAACATAACCTGTTATTATCGCGCGGGTCTAACATATAAATCCACACATCTAAGCCCGCCGTCTGTGATTTCCTACTCGGCGCCGCTTTGGCGCGTTTTTCTCGCCGCTCAACGTCACGTTTACCGTCGTGGCGCATCGATCGCCATATACGTCACTTCCGCTCTACACTTCAGTCACAATGCCGCCGAGCCAGCAGCTGAAGTATTGATCTCGCTGCCTCGGACCAAAAAAACCTCTACCATATAAAAATGCGTGCAAGCTCTCTTCCTAGGTATCCCCCGGGGGCTACAATCGCGGGCTTCGATTCAAGTTCGGCGATCGTTCACGACCAGTTTTGGTTTAATAGTCGGTTTAATACACTTCCCCTTCTCTATCTCTCTCTCTCTCTCGCGCTCTCTCTCTCTCTCTCTCTCTCTCTCTCTCTCTCTCTCCTCTCTCATCCTTCTCTATGCTCTCTCTCTCTCTTCTCTTCTCTCACTCTCGCTTCGCGCTCTCTCTCTCTCTCTCTCTCTCTCTCTCTCTCTCTCTCTCTCTCTCTCTCTCTCTTTCGCTTGCTCTCTCTCCCTCTTTATTTCTTTCTCTCTTTCTCTCTCTCTCTTTATATATATATACGGTGGCTGAGTCGCTATGTTATTAACTTGCACAGTACTTCTATATAGCATGGGCTACCATATTATTGCGGCTGCCAGAAACGATTGGAGAGACACGCACACGAGAATGGTGATACAGCGATGGGGAGTGGGAGATCACCTGTTCCTTTATATAACGGTGTCTGCCTAGCGTCCTTCTACATATATAGCGTCTCGCTATATGGGGGGGGGGGTCTAGCCAGGCCTAGTGTCCCTCTATATAAGGTGATGTAGCCAGGCCTAGCGTCTCGCTATATCAGGGGGGAGTATAGCAAGGCCTAGTGTCTCTCTATATAAGGGGGTCTAGGCAGACCTAGCGTTCCTCTATATGAGGGTGTCTAGCCAGGCCTAGCGTTTATCTATATAAGGGGGTCTAGCCAAGCATAGCGTACTTCTATACAAGGGTGTCTAATCAGGCCTATAGCGTCGCCTTATATAATGTGGCCGTATTTAGGCTTAACATCGACTACTAGGATTGCCATAGATCGAAATTAATTGTTCATTGTTAACTTAATAGCTCAGTTGCATCGAGGGATAAGCTCGTCGAACCCACGTGGTGACGTAGTGCTGTAGGTCGGCGTACCGTCAAGACGTCAAGACACACACACACACACACACACACACACACACACACACACACACACACACACACACACACACACACACACACACACACACACACACACACACACACACACACACACACACACACACACACACACACACACACACACACACACACACACACACACACACACACACACACACACACACACACACACACACACACACACACACACACACACACACACACACACACACACACACACACACACACACACACACACACACACACACACACACACACACACACACACACACACACACACACACACACACACACAC
>NW_014589302.1:0-1801 GCF_000485595.1 Priapulus caudatus | reverse complement strand
TTTATCTCTCTTTATCTCTCTTTATCTCTCTCTCTCCCTTCTTATTGTGTACAAAGACGTAAGATTAAGTTGGAATGCATGAATATATGCACATTATCATAACAATGCAGTAAATTTGAACCCGATATTCATCAGAGCTCAAAGCTCATGCACCACCTCCTCCACTCCCGCCACATCATCGGTTATCCGATCGTCACATCTCGTCCTACCCGTGGGCTCTTTCTAGTAAAACAACATCATAAGACATCCGGCTAATTAAATCGTAGTGGCTCGTGCGCGCTTGCGGTTTACGTGACAAGTTGTAATTGATTCGTGTTTGCAGGGCAAACGAGGGCCGGGGTGGTGGTGGTGGTGGGAGGGGGAAGGGCATCAGCTGTGCCAATCACAGCTCCGAGTGTGTGTGTACACACAGAAGCCTGCGTCTGGATCTGCTGTCTTCTTCTTGATGATGTGAACCCGAGATTATAGGCGTGCGTCTGCGAGGGGGAGGTTGGAGGTGGGAGGTTGAGAGGTTAGGGAGAGGGATTGCTGAAGTTAGGGAGGGAGGTCTGCTGGGGGGAAGGGAGGGTTGGTGGGGTTAGAGAACGTTAATTAGGGGGTTAACAGGTTTAGAAAGTGGGTTTGATCGGGGTTAGGGAAGTAGGTTGGTGGGGTTGGAGAAGGGAGATTGACAGGGTTAGGGAAGTAGGTTACTGGGTTTAGGGAAGGGATTGACAGGGTTAGGGAAGTGGGTGGCTGGGGTTGCGGAAGGAGATTGACAGGGTTAGGGAAGTAGGTTGATAGGTTCAAGGAGGGGTTTTGACAGTCCAACCTCTGTCTACCCACAGTCCAACTTCTGCCCCCACCCACAGTTCAACCTCTATTTGCTTTCACCCCCGCCCGCCCCCTCCAGCACGCCGCCGCACGCACGCAGCGCGACAGACCACAGTCCAAGGGCTCTGTCTTCTATGCACTCACATTGCTGTTTGTGTGAGCCAAAGTCATTTTGTAGTCTTTCATTTGTGCTGTATTTGGACGGCGTTTTTTATTAGTGTATTGCGCTCATCCTCTCTCGCCGGCGCGCGCCCGGTCTGCGGGAGTCTAGCGGCGCGAGTGCACCCGGCTACGAAAGCTCCAAGCTCACTTGTGTGTGTGTGTGTGCGTGCGGTGGCGGTGCGTGGCGTAGAGCGAGCGTAGACGAGACGTGTCGACAGGCGACTTAGCCGCTTCCGTTCGCTGCTCGCTGAGATAGGATTATTTCAATGTGTGATTAAGCTTTTAATCATTCAAATTGCCTCTTCCATCACTTAAACGTCAGAATTTCGCTCTTGCCTGTTTGAGTTGCACGCGGCTGACATAGTGCGCGCTTAATTATTAAATGGTGACGTATTATAGCGCTTTTTCAAACACGGCTATCGTCGCGGGCTGAACGCCGCGCAAATATTGCGCGCGGCCACCGAGAATTACGCGCGATGCAAATTCGGACACGTATTAATAGATGGAGAATTTTCATTTAAATTTAATTAGCGCGTTTTAACTGATGCTAAACAGACTGCGGCGCAGTTTCTATAGCAACAGGCTGCTCGCGATAAGCTACTGCGAGGCGGCTTAATATATTTTTCGTATAGCCGGTGTGAGACGGTGCGATAACGAAGAAAGAAAGTGAGAGAGGGGGTGCATGAGAGAGATAGAGACAGAGAGAGATGGTGAGGGGAGGGGAGGGGAGGGAGAGAGGAAGTGGGAGAGAGAGAGACAGAGAGAGATGGTGAGGGGAGGGGGAGGGAGAGAGGAAGTGGGAGAGAGAGGGAGAGACGTAGACAGA
>NW_014589301.1:0-1801 GCF_000485595.1 Priapulus caudatus | reverse complement strand
CACCCTTATAAGGCAGACACCTGTCTATAAAGGCAGACACCTGTCTATAAAGGCAGACACCTGTCTATAAAGGCAGACACCTGTCTATAAAGGCAGACACCTGTCTATAAAGGCAGACACCTGTCTATAAAGGCAGACACCTATCTATAAAGGTCATTTTGTGGGTTTCTTTTGAGTGACTCTTAATACACAGGTTTGACTGCATTGACTACGACCGGCAGATAAAGATTCGATAGAATTGCTCGCACTTTTGGGATTCTCACGACAGATCTGAAGTGCATCAAAAAGTGATTGCTGCAGTTTCACCTGATCACGAACAGATGCTATGCTTGGCGATACACAGCCGATGAACCGCTTGGTTTTTGGCAATGCCATGGCATGAGGTACCTACCCCATAACATCTACCAGTCACAACGCCACCGTATGTACACGCACGACGCGCGCTAGCATTCGTGTGCGCAAATACCAGAGCGAAATGCTGCGCGCATGTGTCGCGGCGAGCTCGCACCTGTTCCGCGATGTCGTCCCGGATGACAATGTTGCCGATCTCTTCCAGCAGCTGCGCGAGGGACTGCAGCGTGTTCGTAGCCGTGACCAGGTTCTCAGCGGCCCTCTGTCTCAGCAGCACGTCGATCTCCTGCGAGAAAGATGCTTCGTTTTAACGAGCAATTAAAAAAAAAACTGCGAGTTGTTTCTGTCTGCTGCGCGGAAACCTTGATCAGTACTGAGCGACGGCGATAGAGCACGTCAAGACGCTGAAAATTCTAAACCACCGTGGATACCATTATTGGCAAACATATTAAGTGGGAACGTACTAGTAGCACCATCAACATACCCACGTTCGATGTATACATTCAATATAATTGGAGGATAGATATGTTTGTGCTACTATGAGCACTTCAGCTCTCACCCAGTGTGTGATCCTGCTGCCATCTGGTGGGCTCCTCCCAACATTCGGCAGTACTCCTTCCTAGAGTAAATGCATGTCACGCCGAGTTAAAACACCTGTGCTCTCTCCCCTGTGCTTTCTCCCCACGCGTGAAGGGTGGATACACGCCTACAGTTCTCTGCACGATACCGGCGCTTACGCACGTGAATTTCAAGATACATTCGGAAGGACAATGCCATGGTCACGCAGCATGTCCACTGTCAACTGTCAACTGTCAACTGCATTGCAGAAGTGACATACCATCATACAACTGTCATGTTACATAATACCGGGCGATGAACAGCATGAACTTCCACTAACATTCCAAACTACATTAACAACCATCTCTATAGAACAAACACCTGCCTATAAAAAAAGACACTCTTGTGGGTTTCCTCGAGTCACAATTATAGAGTGAAACCACTTCTATAGAACAGGCCCCTGTCTACAAAGGACATATTTGGTGTAACCGTCAACTGACCCTTATACACAGGTGGGACTATAGTTAACTCCGGACGACGCGCATGCTCACGTCTCATCAAGTCGTATGAATGTGCAAGTTTGCACACACGCACCTTCGTTGGTTCGATCCCCAGCAGCAGCGCCAGCTGGTGACGAAAGACGTTAACGATGGGCGCCATCTGGAGGGTGACCTCGCGGGGCACCGGCGAGGATTCGGGCGCGTCAGGCACGTTGTAGATTGCGATGCCGCCCCAGCGCGGACTCAGGAACGCGTTACTCTCTAACGCTTTACCTGTCGACGGATGCAGCGCTCAGTCAGGTAATACTAACGATGTGATCGCAACGCTAACAGGTGAGGGAGCACTAACGATGTGATCGCAATGCTAACAGGTGAGGGAGCACTAACGATGT
>NW_014589300.1:0-1802 GCF_000485595.1 Priapulus caudatus | reverse complement strand
CTTTCTTTCAGTTCTTTGCGAGATGAGATTGGAGCGCCTGTAAATAGAACGTTCGGCTATCTCTACCAATAGCCATATGATGTTGATAGCCGCCACCTTGCTCGTTATCGTACAATTCCCACAAGCGCTTGAATCGCTATAAAAAATAACGATTGCCGTTCGCAGAGTGCTATTTTTGGCATAGCAGCAAAAGATACTGCATCGCGTTCGTAGCATCAATTTGACCAAAAAAGCCTCTTTTAATTTTCAGAAAATATTCAATCTAATGCAAATTTTGTACCCCGTTTTTATGTTCGCATCATGCTGCATTCTCAATTTACGAGAAATTCGTTTTCGACGCTGCAATTTAAAAATATAATTTTATGTCACATAGAATATTAAGTTTCGCCATAGGGTGAATTGTATTCAATGTAAATCATTCTATTCAACTACTAGCGACTACTCAAACTATGCACGACCTGCATTTCCGCCCAAAGCAGACGGGCACTGAAATTGCCTTTGAAGCAGGGGGTGGGGTCGAGAAATCGCCAAGACACTGCAAAAACCGAAAAGCCGAATTAACACAAACATTTTGCCACTAGTGTGCAGCGGTGTTTGTCGGAACGAATTTATTGGCGTTTGACAGATTCGAGAAAAAACTGTTTTATAAGGACACGTGGACACTATTAACTCACTTCGGCTTCATTACCTTGCTTAGGTTACGAGGATGTGAGCGTCATCGCCGACCAATCGGGGGCCGCAGCTCGTGCACTAAGGTGTGACGCAACGTTTTGTCGGTTGCATTATTTAGGCTGGCGCTGATCCATTGTTGGCAATGAATACACTGAGATGCGGTGGATGTGTTACTGCGTAATTTAAACGATTCTTTTCAATGTATGGCCCCCTTGCGAGCTGCGTGCGACTGTTTTTAAGGCACAAAATGCTGTGTGCATTTAGTAAATTCGCCGATATTTTTTTCAAAACGCGGACGAAATATGTATAACTGTAATGGTGCCCAAGCTGAAGTACATGGTACTGCGTTTATATTTGCACTCGGCCGAAAAACGGTCGAAATACTATTTTTCAGCTCCTGAAATTCAATTCTTAAGTATAGAATCCTATGGAGGATTTAATAGTGGTCTGTTCTCATTTATCCGGGTGTTCACCGGGGAAACTACCGAAATCGGAAACCAAGGAAACCAAGGAAACCAAGGAAACCAAAGAAACCAAGGAAACCAAGGAAACCAAAGAAACCAAGGAAACCAAGGAAACCGAGAAACTACTTCGGCGGCGCGGCGAGTGCCGCCATGTTGCGCAGCTTACTCCACTGCTGGCGCCGTCTGGCGGCGCTGCCGGACACCGGTCTGGCGGCGGGAGCGACGTCCACGGACTGTCCGAAGCTGGATATGTGAAGACCTTCGTCCTGTTCGTCTGCCTCCGATTTGATCTCCATCCTCTGCACGATGAGTCGCAGCAGGTCGTACTGTTTATCTATGCTCAGCTGCATCGCCTTCAGCCTGCGGGCAAACACACACACATACACACTCAGCATTACCGCTAGCTGTCTGTCTGTATGTAGGTGTCTATCTGTCTGTCTATACACGCAGATGTTATACACACACGCTATAATATACGTTACACACACACACACGGTCAGCCCAGCACACGTGCCTGTCTGTATGTGCATCTATACACGCATACGTTATACACACAAACACACACACACACACACACACACACACACACACACACACACACACACACACACACACAACACACACACACACACACACACACACACACACACACACACACACACACAC
>NW_014589299.1:0-1804 GCF_000485595.1 Priapulus caudatus | reverse complement strand
GGTGATTTCTTTCATAATATCCGAAACGATATCGTCGATCTCCCTTTTATCAATTGCCAACGGCAAAATTGTTGGCAACGGCTGCGACGGCGGTAATTGAGGCGGCGACGGCGGTAATGGAGGCGGCGACGGCGGTAATGACGACGGTAGCGGTGTCAGCGGATTGCCACCGTCCAATGATGTTTGGTAGAGATAACACGTCGGTGGTGAACGGTTGCTTCGCGTTTGTTTCTGCGGGTAAACTAACACAAATAAATTCACCTCGAGATGAACAACGAAAACCTTTCGCCAAATGCTAATCGATAACGGTTGAGCAGTATCCGTGTTTGCCAAACACAGACAAGTCAACGCACTGCGACTTAGATAATCCGTCATAATGGGGGGAGGGGGGTCAATAAATGTGTATCATTCACTATGACCAAACACCGGTTCGAATGCCGGTAGATATAAATTTTTGTGTTGGAGAGTAATAGCAGCGCCATTTGCAGACTCGAAGTCTTGAGCAGAAGCAGCTGTGACGGCGGCATTGTTGTCATTTTGACTATCAGCGGCAGCATCGACTTTGTCGTCGCCAACAATATCTTCGTCATCATAATAACGTTCTGCTGAAAAATACAATGTTTCGTTGTACGCTTGAATGGTTGCCACGTCGCCTCTAATTTGAGGACCGATAAAGATACTTTTAACTTTAACCACTGCGACGTATTCACCTTTTTTCGCACCGACAAAATCGTTCAAGTCCTGCGAAATTCTCGGCGAGTCCAATCTTTGTCCGCGTCCCTCAACTATCTCTTTGCCGCTAGATGGAGAACGTCCCATCTGGAATCCAATGTACATTCGTTTCGGTTTCGTCAGATCATTCTCCCTCGTTTCTTTATCTTTAGCGTAAACGAACATCGGACGAATTCCTGTACCCGCTGATAGACATTGGGAGACGTGTGATGACAATGGCAGATTATTGACGTTCATGGTAACATTTGACGCCGCCGCCTTGACGATCCATGCGTACAACGCATCCATGAAAGCGTTGAACGCGTGCTCCCCGGCGCAATGCGAATTGGTATCTTGCAAATAGCTAAGCGTGTACGAATAATTTTTATTGATACCGTAACCGATTCGTTTTGGAAAGCGAATTGTCAAGTCGTTGCCGTTATAACGGATGTATGAAATGACACCACGGTCTCGATGTCCCGGTAACGACAGTGTCGCCAACCGTTCATCAAATATTGACGGATCTCTGTCGAATCGAATCAATGTCGATAATGTCGTCATGCTTACAGTTTGTTATTCCACGCCAACGCGGTTGTAAATATATTTTATTTTTTTAAATTTAACTTCGTGCAACCAGACGGGTACGATCCATGGTTGCGGATCAACCATTAAAACGCGTCCTGACGCGAAACCTTTATGTACCGGCGCATAATCGGGCAAGGAACTATTGAAAATACAAATGCACGCTAACGCCGTGTAAATGTGCGGATATCTAATCGCGAACTTTTCATAGCGAAGACGGAAATAGATCGATTTTTCGGACGCCAATTGCGCAACTAGCACGTTCATCGTCGCACACGTTGCATCGGCGACTTTTTGCAACGCGATCTTCTTTATCGCGATTTCCGCAGCTTCCACTTGTTCACTCCAATTATGAGTTTCGGGATCGATCGATGGCAGAGCGGCGATTTCCACGTTTAACGTTTTCAATTTCTCCGTATTCGCCGCTAATAGCCGCATTGTCGAACGGTGACAAAGTTCGCGCCGATAAAACGTGTTCGCGTTCAAGTTATTACCACCGTTGTTAACTACT
>NW_014589298.1:0-1806 GCF_000485595.1 Priapulus caudatus | reverse complement strand
TGTGTGGCGCGCGCGCTTGTGTATGTATGTATGTATGTATGTATGTTTGTGTGTGTGTTTGTTTGTTTGTTTGTTTGTTTGTGTGTGTATGTATGTTGGTGTGTGTGTGTGTGTTTGTTTTTTTGGTCGTTTGTTTGTTTGTGTGTGTATGTATGTATGTTTGTGTGTGTGTGAGTGTGTGTGCGTGCGTGCGTGCGTGCGTACGTGCATGTGCGTGCGTGCGGGCGTGCGTGCGTGTGTGTGGGTGTGTGCGTGCGCGTGCGCGCGTGCGCGCGTGTGTGCGTTAATATCTATTGGTACTATTAAACTGCGATCGATCGAGCTCGATTATTTTGCAATGATTCTGTTATTGGGAGCGACAAGATTCGACCAATAGTTGTCTCAGGAACGCAATCACAATTGACCGTGCTGCGCAGACGCAGTGTTGATGCTCACCAGCTATATATTGTACGGGAGCAGGAGCACATCATCATACACACGCCAGCTTCATAGCTTGACTTCATAACACAGTTGAATGACAGCAAGGTGCGCAGTTGACCAGGAAAATCAGAGTCGTCTAGTATAGCCATCGTATATATGTACGTATATAATATTATATTGACAGATGTGCATCATTGTGCTAGTTTTGAAAAGGCGAGACGATAGATGATATAGTATAAGTCTTCACGCTGTGACGATACACATATAAGTATATGATCTTCACCTGTGGTTCATGTATATATATATAATTAATAATCTTCACCTGTGATCCATAATATATTATTATAATAATCTTCACCTGTGTGATATTATTAAATTATAATTTCACCGTGATGATATATAATAACTATAATATTTTACCTGTGATTATTAATATATTAATATTAATCTTACTGTGATGATAATATAATAATATATAATCTTACCTGCTGATGATTTTTCAATTATATTTTTTTTTTAAACCCAATTTATATAATAATTACTGTGATGATATATGATTAATATAATAATCTTCACCTGTGATGATAATTACATATTGATATCGTCACTGTGATATAATATATTATCTAATAATCTTAGTGATGATTCATATTAATTATAATAAAGCTTCACTGGTGATGGTTGGCTTGCTGTACGAGAGCGACTGAAAGTGATCGGATGTCCACAATAGGCGCGGCTCTTAGGGAGCTTGTGAACACGTAGTATTATATTGGTGCGTGCCGGCGTGCTTTAAAAAAAAAAAAAAGAAAAAAAAAAAAGAGATAAAAAAAATGGCTGTGAACGTGGCATCGATGTATACTTAATGTATGTATATTATATGTATAGTATTTGTATTATGATATTGATATTAATCGCGCTGTTGCCACGAGCAGAGATTGGGCAGTGTTGTGGTGAGACGTCGAGCTAAAGTTACGAGTCCAGTGACGCAGTGCGCGTAACAGAGTCAACTCTTCGCACGCTGCGCGATGCTCGGCTCACTCGGCTCGAACTACGCGCTCTCTCTCTCTCTCTCTCTCTCTCTCTCTATCTCTCTATCTCACACACACAACCACACACGCACAAACACACACCACCAACACACACACATACCGCACACATAGGCGCGCATAACCACACTTAAATGCACCTAGCGGGGGCGCTACCTCAAAACAGACGCACGACCACGCGGCTCACACGATGTCACGCACACGCGCAGCGAAAACTACACACAAGCGGCGAACTGCAAGCCACGCAGCACTGCTCACGCACGCACACACGACACGACAACCACACCACACCACACACAACAACACCACCCACACACCACCACACACGCGGCGCGCACAG
>NW_014589297.1:0-1807 GCF_000485595.1 Priapulus caudatus | reverse complement strand
CGCACGCACGCACGCACGCACGCACGCACGCACGCACCACTCCACACGGCGCACACACACACGACACACGCACGACGCACACACGCCAGCACGCACGCACGGCACACACTACCCACACACGACCGCACGCCACGCACGCACACTCCAACACACGCACGGCACGCACGCAACACATGCACCACACACACAGACACACACACAGACACACACTACAACGCACACGCACACGCACAACACGTCTCTATTCGCAGAGTGCAGTCCACAAGCGCCTCAACATTTACACAATGACATTACGGTCCCTCCACAATTAGACCGAATATGTTTCTGTCCCACTATTAACCTTTTTATATTTTTAAGTGAGGTTATTGGGACAGAACGGGCGTTCATTTAAATTTAGTGAGATCGCCATGTAAAAATCGCATGCCGCTGCTGAATGCGGCCCGCTTACGCCGCTATTGGCGCGAAAAAACCTACCGTTCCCTTCTACATGGCTTTCCTTGCTATACTGATATGTGTATTACATTCACTGGTCAATCGCTTATTCACTCTTAAAATGATTGTTTTCAGAAAACCGCTTCATTCCAACTTCGTAAATCACATTCGCCATTTTCAAACAATACAGAACCAATCAGAGCCGAGTCTACAATGGCCTGTTCTCGCTTGTATCTGATGTTCGCGCTGCAGAGAGGGCTGGATAGACTCGCCTGATTGGTTTGAATGTGTTGTAAATGGCGAATGTGATTACGAACGAGGAATGAAGCGAGTTTATCTGAAAACAATCTTTTTAAGAAACATGACCATAACGAATTTGAAGTGAAATTGTATACACTATATCAGCATAGCACGGTAAGCACCCTTGTAGAACCGGCGCAACGTTTAGGCGTTTTTTCCGCCGCCAATAGCGCCGCCCGTACGGCCGCATTCGCAGCCCATATGCATTTTACATGCGATCTACGAAATTTCAATCGAACCCCGTTCTGTCCAATAACCCTCACCAAATACTAAAAAAGGTTATATGGGACGAATTATTTTCGGTCTACTCCACAATCAGCCAATCGGCGATGGGTTCGGTCATATTATTACATCATCGGCGTATGTGTACAGATAATTTTTCCTATCTCCTAAACGAAACAAGCTGCACGGGATTTCAAGTCATTATCGAAAACTAGACTTTGTGCTCTATTCGGGAAAGTGGCTCCCTCTTTCCGTGTGCATTACGAGTGGCGGCCTATGAATGCACATGCGAAGCCAAAGCCTACTTCAATTTCCGGTGTAAAAACACGTTGTAAATTACCCGTTGTTCGTGTCTCGCGAAAATGTGACGAGATATCTACACATAATGTAGAAATACGAAATAAGTAAGTGAGTCAACAAAACATATTCGGCGTCCGGCTATGGAAGTACCGCGGGCTGTCACCGTGTGAGTTCTCACAGTAACTTAATGTTAACTTAAGTTCCGAATTAGGGGAACTTTTAGCTCAGCATGGACGTCGCCAATAGGAAAAGATTTCTAGCTGTAATATCTATAATTACGCGACTGAACGCAGTTGAAAAAGACGCGCACCACTCTGGCTCTGTCAGTGTGAAGCAGGGCCTCCGCATGGAAATGCAGACCGGCCGCCCTTCACACTATTCCGTCCACATCGCGCGCGCGTAGATAGCGCACCCGCAAAGCTTAGAGATCATTACAGCCGATCAAAGCAAGAAAATTACAAGAGAGCGAGCGAGAGCAAGAAAGCGAGAGAAGCCCGAAATTCTATTAACAATGCCAATGCCATATATATATATATATATATATATATATATA
>NW_014589296.1:0-1809 GCF_000485595.1 Priapulus caudatus | reverse complement strand
ATCTAGTGTAGATACCACACTGCTATACCTTCCTTCATATCCCGTCATCTAGTGTAGATACCACACTGCTACCTTCCTTCATATCCCGTCATATAGTGTAGATACCACACTGCTACCTTCCTTCATATCCTGTCATCTAGTGTAGACACCACACTCCTACCTTCCTTCATATAATCTCATCTAGTGCAGATACCTGAAGGAAGGTAGCAGTGTTTAATCTCATCTAGTGTAGATACCACACTGCTATATCTACACTAGATGACGGGATATGAAGGAAGGTATAGCAGTGTGGTGTCGACGCTACATGAGATTATATGAAGAAAGGCCACACTGCTACCCTCCTTCACATAATCTCATCTAGTGTAGACACCACACTGCTATACCTTCCTTCAGCAGTGTGGTGTCTACACTAGATGAGATTATATGAAGGAAGGTAGCAGTGTGGTATCTACACTAGATGACGGGATATACCTTCCTTCATATCCCGTCATCTAGTGTAGATACCACACGTCTACCTTCCTTCATATAATCTCATCTAGTATAGATACCACACTGGTATACCTTTCTTCATATCCCGTCATCTAGTGTAGATACCACACTGCTACCTTCCTTCATATCTTGTCATCTAGTGTAGATACCACTACGGCTGCCTTCCTTTAAATAATCTCAGCTAGTGTAGATACCACACTGCTACGTTCCTTCATATTATCTCATCTAGTGTAGACACCACACTGCTATACCTTCCTCCATATCCCGTTTCCTTCATATCCCGTCATCTAGTGTAGATACCACACTGCTACCTTCCTTCATATCCCGTCATCTAGTGTAGATACCACACTGATACCTTCCTTCACATAATCTCATCTAGTGTAGACACCACACTGCTATACCTTCCTTCATATCCCGTCATCTAGTGTAGATACCACACTGCTACCTTCCTTCATATAATCTCATCTAGTGTAGATACTACTACTGCTACCTTCCTTCATATCCCGTCATCTAGTGTAGATACCACACTGCTACCTTCCTTCATATCTCGTCATCTAGTGTAGACACCACACTGCTACCTTCTTCCATATAATCTCATCTAGTGTAGATACCACACTGCTACCTTCCTTCATATCCCGTCATCTAGTGTAGATACCACACTGCTACCTTCCTTCATATCCTGTCATCTAGTGTAGACACCACACTCCTACCTTCCTTCATATAATCTCATCTAGTGTAGATACCACACTGCTACCTTCCTTCATATCCCGTCATCTAGTGTAGACACCACACTGCTACCTTCCTTCAAATAATCTCATCTAGTGTAGATACCACACTGCTACCTTCCTACATATAATCTCATCTAGTGTAGACAACTCACTGCTACCTTCCTCCATATAATCTCATCTAGTGTGGACACCACACTGCTACCTTCCTTCACATAATCTCATCTAGTGTAGATACCACACTGCTATACCTTCCTTCATATCCCGTCATCTAGTGTAGATGCCATACTGCTACCTTCCTTCATATAATCTCATCTAGTGTAGACACCACACTGCTACCTTCCTTCATATAATCTCATCTAGTGCTGATACCACACTGCTACCTTCCTTCATATCCCGTTATCTAGTGTAGATACCACACTGCTACCTTCCTTCATATAATCTCATGTAGTGTAGACACCACACTGCTATACCTTCCTTCATATCCCGTCATCTAGTGTAGATACCACACTGCTACCTTTCTTTACAAAATCTCAGCTAGTGTAGATACCACACTGCTACCTTCCTTCATATAATCTCATCTAGTGTAGATACC
>NW_014589295.1:0-1812 GCF_000485595.1 Priapulus caudatus | reverse complement strand
ACACACACACACACACACACACACACACACACACACACACACACACACACACACGCACGCACGCACGCACGCACGACGCACGACGCACGCACGCACGCACGCACGCACACACACACACACACACACACACACACACATAATAAAAACTTAACCGCAACATTGTTTCATCCCATCAGAAAAACCGCCTCTGGACAATTGCGTGACGGCACTTGGCATTTCGTATGCATGACGTGGACGACGAATGGCGGAGTCACCAAAGTTTACATCGACGGAAACTACGCACGAAGCGACACCAGGCGGTCAGGTAAGCAAATCGCACGTCCGTCAACACTGTCCGCCATCACGACGTCGTATATCAGCGCCCTCTGTCGGCCCATGTCGTGCAAGAATTCAACGGAGCATCGCGACGATGATGCCATGAACGTGATGTCACACCGATGACGTCATGACTGCGACGTCACACCGATGACGTCACGGTAGTGGCGTCATTCCAGTGACGTTATGACATGGCGGCCGTGCACTGTAGAGACTGCCTGTTGGTCTGCACGACCTCGGGTTCGCTCTCGAAATAATTTGCAAGAGAATTTTACGTGAATTTCATCAACGCTATACGCATTTTTCCTTCTACTATCGGAAAAAAGCGCGACATTTCATTATACTACAAATAGATACTAGATATACTCGAAATTTGTATTCTTGACTAATCTTTGGGCTCGTCGTGCGTGTGTGTGATCCAGGGCATCATATGCCGGGAGGCGGATGGCTCGTGATTGGACAAGAACAGGACAGAGGAGGTTATGGTTTTGAGCGCGAATGGTCGTGGGTGGGTGACGTCGCCGGCCTGAATATATTCGATCGCGTGTTGACCCCGGAGGAGGTGAAGTTCATGGCAAAGTACTGCTACCACAGCGGCGGCAATCTGTTCTCCTGGAGCGAGGTGAGAGACGGTACAATATCGGGAGCCACTATGACTAACCAGCCATCTTGCCTGGGAGTGTAGACGGACGACAACTAACGCCATCTGGTTCTGATCTGCTACGCGAATTGTTTTTTGTTTGTGGAGCGTAAAGGCGTTCTATTGTTCGACGCGCTCTTTTCCCTCGTGGTCTCGAGGACGGAGCGGCAGTTTCGCAAAAAAAAGACATAATATATAATAATATTTAATTAATATCGAAATAGGTGATTAAACTATATCTCATTGTAGCGTAATTATTAAATAAGATGCCCCGTCATGACGTCATAAATTTTGCTATTTTTATTGCATTATTTCGTAATATTCTATTTGATAAACTATATATTTTCTCTACAGGTTTGATCGTGTGCGTGGTTTGTGAGTTAAATCCGCTATTCTTACATTCAGTGTTCTTCATGTATTTATTTTATTTATTAATTAATTAATTAATTAATTTAAGGACGGTATATTGGCAAAAAAATATATCAACATGAGCTTGCAAGCTCCTCACCGTCCTGTGCATGGTCTTACTAATTAACAATACTGTACAGTGTTTCTTAATTAACAATACTGTACGATGTTTATTAATTAACAATACTACCTATGAATATTACTAAGAACAATACTACATAATCCTAATAATTAACTGGCTCCACGTCTGGAATGGTTTCATGTAACTCTAGTTCATAGATTGTTCTAGATAGGTTCGTGGAATGTGCGCGAACAAGCGTGTATCATTATTTAGTATGTAGAATGTGAACCATGAATTATCCCAGTTACTACTCGACGTCTTATACTGATTACTTAATAATCCACTAGCTTTGTAACCTCCCTTCCTACCACACACAGTGACACGCATG
>NW_014589294.1:0-1814 GCF_000485595.1 Priapulus caudatus | reverse complement strand
AGAGAGAGAGAGAGAGAGAGAGAGAGAAAGAGAGAGCGAGAGAGGGAGAGAGAAACGGAACATATAGCGACTGGATTGTCTCGGAATAACATTAATGCTATGCAGTTATATCAATAAACGGCATGATCAAGAGCGAATATACTGTACGAATAGATTATGCGCTCTTGATATGATAAAATATACATATAATATGATGTAATGTATATTATATATATATATATATATACGACATCGACCCACGCAAATTGTTATGACGATTAATCTACGTCAATCTTTAAACCTACAGATAACATCAACTACATAACTATCAATAGCATCACCAAATCAGAATATCTGTAATATCTGCGACAACTAAAGTCACCTCTCATCTCTCATCCGTCCACGTTGTTTACTATTCTGAAATGCGTAGATAAACCCCTGCTTTGGCGCGAGAGCATGTGATATCAAGAGTGATATAATATAGACACTATCTTATCAGGAGTAAATCTATATATTTATTTTATCGATCTTACTATTTTATTATTTTAGATATCTATTATTGTTTCACTCCTGATATTATGACTATTATTATTATGACACTCCTGGTAACATGATATCTAGATACGCGTCCAGTCAGACTTACTCACAGGACAGGACAGAACAGGACAGGATAGGACAGACTTAGACTCACAGACTTAGACAGGACGACAGGACTTCACAGGACAGGACAGGGCAGGACAGAACAGAACTTCACAGGACAGGACAGGACAGGATAGGACAGGACTTCATAGGACAGGACAGGACAGGACAGGACAGGACTTCACAGGGCAGGACCGGACAGGACAGGACAGGACAAGACTTCACAGACTTAGACAGGACAGGACAGGACAGGACAGGACAGGACTTCACAGGGCAGGACCGGACAGGACAGGACAGGACAGGACAGGACAGGAGAAGACTTCACAGACTTAGACAGGACAGGCTCAGACTCACAGGACAGACTTACTGGTATAGCACTGGTGAGATACTGATGGTTTGTCGATAAGCATGCCTCGCCACCTGAGGCTGTTGATAGAAGCTGACTGCTTGCGTCATCACCACGCAGGCAACGAGCACCGCCACCATCACAGAAAGGTTCGCCGACTTCATGTTTCTGTTTCTATAGCAAGGAAAGAGTCACAGGTTAGAACTGCAGCAAGGAAAGAATCACAGGTTGGAACTCGAGCAAGGAAATAATCACAAGTTAGAACTGCAGCAAGGAAAGAAATAGGTTGGAACCCAGCAAGGAAAGAATCACAGATTAGAACTGCAACAAGGAAAGAAACAGGTTGGAACCCAGCAAGGAAAGAATCACAAGTTAGAACTCTAGCAAGAAAATAATACAGATTGGAACCCAGCAAGGAAAGAATCACAGATTAGAACTCCAGTAAGAAAAGAATCACAGGTTTGAACTCCACTACGATGCTAGCGCAACGACAACCGACGACGAAGTTGTACTCGAACGTCGCACAAGTTTATCGGCGCGAGGTTTGCGCAGTACCATCGGCCTAACCTTCGCTAACGTGCCACTATCGTATGATAACCGTCGTAAAAATTCTGAAGGGGGTGATATATGCGTGGAGCAAATATGTAATGTAAAAATCTCCATATCCGGTCGGGTGCATATATCATGCGCATGTACAGAATGCGCTGCCTATTACGATATATGCCTCAAGTTACTTGTTGCGCGTACTATATTATTGTAGTTAATCGCGAACTATAAATAAAAATCTTACATGAATTACAACGAGCAACACCCACATTCTGACCTCTACAAGCACCATTTAATATTTCGG
>NW_014589293.1:0-1816 GCF_000485595.1 Priapulus caudatus | reverse complement strand
GGTAAGCGATCAATAAACTACAGGTACAAGATTCCTATGCCGATATCACCCAGCTAGGTGAGGCGGTTTGAGTTTTGATTCGCTATACTGCCTCCATCAAAGCAGCACTAGGACGGTGAACGTGACAGGAGTTGCGATGTTTTGTGTCTAAGCCGCTCCGTTGGGAGTGGCTTTTTACTGGGTGCTAAGTTTGAGGGCGTTCCACGGTAGTAATTCCTCAACATCTTCTACTGTTTCACAGCTGGGCAGCTTTGTGAACAGTAACTTTAAATACGCGTAGGGCTCCAGCCCATTCGCTTTAGCGGTCTCGATGATGCTATAAAGCATCGCGCTCGCCTTTGCACCCTCCTGGCTGTTGCTGAACATCCAATTTTTTCTGCCGATCGCGAACGGGCGTATGGCGTTTTCGACGGGGTTGTTGTCGATATTCAATCGGCCATCTTTGGTATAGGCCGCCAACTTCGCCCAGTTTTTATGCAGGTAGGCCATTGCTGCCCCTGCTTTACTCTTGGGCGGCGTATGGATAAGTGATTTATCCAGCCACTTCCTTAGCTTGGCTAATTGGGGAACGCTTTTCTCTTGTCGAACTAGCATCCGCTGGTTAGGATTCTCATCTTTTATCACTGATTCGATTTGATACAGTCCTTTGATTAACGAGACTGCCATATCGGCTTTGCTCACCTTACCCTTCGCGCTCGGCGCGACTTTCTGGGCCTCAATGAACTTGCGCCGTGCGTGCGCCATACACCCAAGGTGGGTTATGCCTTCGCGTAGCCCGGTTTTGTGATAGCCCACGTAATCATCGGTTTGCAGATAGCCCTGATAGTCACCCAATAGCTCATCCACCACGCTGGCCGACCGGCTCGCGCGATAATCGAATAACACGACGGTTTGACGTGGGTCGCCCAGATTCGGATCACCGGTGCGCCGGACCCACATGTAGCTTAGGCTTCGCGCTAATTTATCAGGTTCTTTTAAAACCTGTACTCGCGTCTCGTCCATGTGCACATAACCACTGTCAAGCAAGTGATCGTTGAGTAAGTTATACAACGGTTGGAGCAATTGGGCGCCCTTGATCATCCAATTTGCTTGAGTATTGCGCGGCAGATGGATGTTCAAGCGCTTAAAGATCGCCTCCATCCGATACAACGGCAACCCGTCTTGATATTTGGCGGTGGCGATGTGCGCAAGTAACCCAGCACTGGCATTACTCTTGGGAATTGGCTGTGGCGGTAACGCCGCGATCGTGATACCCGACTCGCAGTCCTTACACGCATATTTCAGGCGCGCATGTACCAACACCTGTATCACTGCTGGAATAATATCAAGTTGCTCGCTGGTTTCTTCGCCGATGCAGCTCTTTTGGCAGCCGCAAGCACATACTTTGTCAGAGTCCACTACGTCATGCTCAACACGCACCCGGGGTAAATTTTGTGGCAGTGGTTTGCGGCCTGATTTGGCTTTCTTAGTGGCGGGCGCTTGACCGGGCTCGACCGCTTGCGCGACGTCTGGCGCAGACAAACTTACTTCAACTTCCGCTTCATCAAACAGTTCAACTTGCTGCGTATTCTTCTCGCTGCTGTGACCAAACTGGCGGTGCTTGAACAGGATGATTTGTTCTTCTAGGAATTGAATCCGTGCTTGCTTCTCACTGAGTGCTTTCTGATAGACTGCCTGCCCCTGCTGATGTTCTAATAGCTGGCTACCCTGCGCTAAAACGAGCTGTTTCAGTGCAGTAATATCGTTCGGTAAATCGTTGCTAGAGCGGGTTTTCATTGGATTGGATTATACCAAGCCCCTCACGTTATTGAGGTAT
>NW_014589291.1:0-1819 GCF_000485595.1 Priapulus caudatus | reverse complement strand
CCTCCTCTCTCTCTCTGTCTCTCTCGCTCTCTCTCGTTCTCTCTTCTCTCTCCTCTCTCTCTCTCTGTCTCTCTCCCTCCATCCCTCCGTCTCTCTTGCTCTCTCTTTGTCTACATGTTTATGGTATATTAGCCACGTCGCGCGTGGCGTTATTGCCTTCTCTACTAATATAAAATAATCACCCAGGCATCTGGAACTCTCGACTCTCTAATACGGGCTGAGGGTAACTTTACACGAATAATAGCCAAAATGGCGTAGAGTACAGAGTACGTGACGCAGATATACATGGAGAGCGAACCGTAGGGAAGGAGAGGGAGTGAGGGGAGAGAGAGAGGGGATGAAGAGAGAGCGAGAGAGAATGAGAGAGAGAGAGAGAGAGAGAGAAAGAAGAGAAGAGGAAGAAGAAGAGAGAGAGAAGAGAGAAGAGAGGAGAGCGAGAAACGTGAGAGAGATAGGAGCGGAGAGAGAGAGAGAGAGAAAGGACCAGGAGAGAGAATGAAAAGAGATGGAGATGAGAGGAGAGAGAGAGGAGGATAAAGGAGAGAGAGAGAGATGTAAGAAAGAGAGAGAGAGAGAGAGACGAGAAAGAGAGAGAGAGAGGTAGATTAGCGAGAGGAGAGAGCGAATCGAGAGGAGAGAGGGAGAGATGATGAGAGAGAAGATGAGAGAGGAAGAGGAGAGAGATGAGAGAGGAGAAAGTAAGGAGGGGAATCAGACAATATTATAAGAGACAGCATGCAAACGAAGGAGTGAGAGAGGATCAGAGAGAATGATGGGACATAGAAAGATAGAGAGAGAGAAGAGAAAAGAGGGGTCAGGGGGGGGAGAGAGAGGGACTGGAGGAGAGGAGAGGGGGGACGAGGGAGAATTAATGAGGAGCAGGGTAGGCGGAGGGGACCGGGGCTCCGACCGATTCACGGCCTCGCGGCGGAAATTCTATTGCCAGGTCAAAACGTCGACCAACGTGAGAGTGCAGCGCCACTTTCGCCATACATTAGCATAAGCTGGGATTCATCGGGGAGTTCGATTGGGAAATGACGTGTTACGGGCGGAAGAGACGTGTCGGATATGCTGATTTATCGAAGTGAATTGATTTTATATTCAGATCGTTTACCATGCACAGTCAGCTGGTTCAGCCTGGCCCCGTTTAGTCCAAGAGTATTAAAAAACGGGCCGAAAGAGAAATTCTAATTGCCATGTCGAAACGGTCCTCCGACCAACGTTCTGCAGGACACAGCTCGCCATTCGCCCATAATTAGCATATGCTGGCTGGACTATTCTGGGCAAATCTCGTTCGCGCGAATGCTGACCGACCGAACCCTCTTCCGACTCCCGGTAGAGATGTTTTGTGATATATCAGATCTTCTTACCATTGCTACACGTGCTGTTCAGCCTGACCCTTAGGCTCTGCGGTTCAAAACGGTAAATATAGTATAAAAACGGGCCGAAGAGAGGAATTCTCATTGCAGTCAAACGTTCGATGGAAAGACGAGACGGTTGCCAGCGCCATTGCACGTGTCCCGATACGTAGATTTAGCAATGAGCTGGGCAGGGAAGAGAGTCACGCAGAGGAGAGAGAAGATCGGAAGAGGTGAAACCGAGATGAGAGAGATGAGAGAGAGATGTAAGATGGGAGACATACTACTACGCGACAGAAGCAAGAAGCGAAATGAGGTCGAAGATAGCATAGGAGAGATGCGGAAGAGGATAGTCATACTAGATGATAGAAGAGCCGAAGCAGGTGAGAAATAATAAGAGAGAGAGTGATCGTAATGTGATAGAGATATGAATTTTACCGAGAGAGAAAGTCTACTTTTTA
>NW_014589290.1:0-1820 GCF_000485595.1 Priapulus caudatus | reverse complement strand
GTCATAAAGAGCTGATTATTGGTTTCTATATTCTGCCTAGCCAACCACGTTTTTCCTGCCCGCAACATATCATTGACGACATCTGCTGATGCTTGTTTTTGTAGGTAGGGGTGAGTGTTGTGGTCTAATAAACCTGTACACAATGACAAGAACTCTAGATTATTAATCAACCAGACTAGAGGTAAAACATGGGACAAAATTACACAAAAGAATTCAAGAGAGAAACAGCGGAGTTAGTCTTAGATAAAGGCTATACCCAAAAGGAAGCGCGAGAAGCCATGGGGGTCAGTAAATCCGCCATCAGTCATTGGGTTAAGCAACTACGTGAAGAGCGTGGAGGATTGACCCCACAGAATAGAAAAGCATTAACCGATGAGCATCAAGAAATACAACAGCTCAAAGCAAAGATAAAAAAGTTAGAGCGGGAGAAAGAAATATTAAAAAAGGCTTCAGCTCTCTTCATGCTGGACAGCTATCACTGAACCAGATAGCGGATGAATTAAGAGAGCATTATAAACAGTCGGAAATACTTGAGGTCTTTGAGATGAAACGTAGCTCACATAACTATTATCTACAGCAGAAAAATAAGATAAAGGTTGATGAACAGCGGTTGAAAATCAAGATAAAACACCACTTTGATGAAAGTCGTCAGGCTGCGGGGAGCCGTACACTTTATCGCGCGTTACAAAACACCGGTGAAACGATAGGGCGCTACAAAGTTCGCCGTCTGATGCGTGAAATGGGTTTAGAGAGTAAACAACCGGGAAAGCATCGCTATAAGCCCGCTGTAAAGCCATCGGATATCGCAGATAACCTCTTGAATCGACAATTTACTGTTAGCAAACCCAACCAAGTCTGGTGTGGTGATGTCACCTATATTCGAGTCGGAACTTCATGGCTTTATCTTGCGTTAGTGATTGACTTATACGCACGTCGAATCATTGGTTGGGCTTGTTCAGACAGCCCTGATAGCCAGTTAACCATAAAAGCGCTACAAGTCGCTTATGAAGCCAGAGGTAAACCTCAAAAGGTCATGTTCCATTCGGATCAAGGCTGCCATTACACGAGCAAAGCCTTTATTCAACAGCTATGGCGATACAAAATCAAACAGAGTATGAGCCGCCGTGGTAATTGCTGGGATAATGCTCCCATGGAACGGTGCTTTAGAAGCTTCAAAACCGAATGGATGCCAAAGGAATGCTATGCATCCTTTGAAGAAGCTGAGCAAGATATTCATGGGTACATTAGATATTACAATAATCACCGTGTTCATAGCTCAAATGGCTATGTAACGCCGGTAGCAAAAGAAAGTAAATTAGCGTAGGAAAAGTTTTTGTTAGTTTGTACGAAAATACTTGACCACTACACTATTAGTTAGAATGCTCATTCGGGGCATAACGTTCTCCGTAAAAGGGTGTTCCTAAAACGTTCGTTTTAGGAACACCTGATATTATCGCCCAGAAGGTTGGTTAGTTGGTTGAAATTCAATCCCTTTACATTGTTCCGAAACTAATGTTCCTTTAAATTGGCATAAACCTATTAAGGAACAAATTATCATGCTGATTGGTTATACCCGCGTTTCAACGATGGATCAAAACCCTGCCCTTCAAATGGATGCACTCAGGGCAGCAGGGTGTGAAAAGATTTTTACGGAAAAAGCCTCAGGATCACATCGGGACAGACCTCAATTGATGGCAGCTCTCGATTACCTGCGTGAGGGCGATACATTAATCGTTTGGAAATTATCTCGGTTGGCTCGCTCGTTGACACAGGTTATCAAAACGGCGGGGGACATCAGTGATCGGGGTATTGCTCTCAAA
>NW_014589289.1:0-1820 GCF_000485595.1 Priapulus caudatus | reverse complement strand
CACACACACACACAAACACACACACATAAGACTTACTCCAAGAACTCTATGCGTCCGGACTGTTTGGCGAGCTGCCATGCGTTGGTGAGACCCCCGACCTCTATGCTGCCCTTGATCACGACAGCTACCATGCCGGCAAACATAAGCAGGATCTGAAAGCTGTCTGTCCACATCACCGCCTTCATCCCGCCCTGTGAGCAACAGTCATGGGTGTAAACAGTTAATGGAATAGCGGGAAGCCCTTACATCATTTATCACCACCCAGCACGTCGTTGTATCGCCAGCCACAGCGGAAAGAAAACAAGTACTGCTAAAGCATAACTTATTAACATGCAAAATCATTGCATGTAATTATTATTATATTATATATTATTATTATTATTATTATTATTATTATTATTATTATTATTATTATTGTATGCTAAAATAATTATTATTGCAAATTCATTAAACGTGCAAAGCAGACATCGCGGTGCGTTTCCAACATTCCCAACATGAGTCCGGCATCTAGATAAATCTGCAGGCGTCGACCCTGAGACTCATTTTAATATTCACAAGCTTCCTCCCATATGGTCAGATTGGCGGCCAGCTTCCCAGACCACACCAGCACATGGCTTGCCCTCCAGGAAAAAAAAATGTGTGGTGGTTACCTACGCTCCTGTTAATAGCTATATACTGAATACTCAATACTAATTACTAATACTGAATACTAATTACGAATACTAATACTAATACTAATACTAAATTACCTAATACTAATACTCAATATAATACTAATACTCAATACTAATACTAATACTAATGATTAGGATACTTAATACTAATACTAGATACAAATGACTAATACTTTAATTACTGGTGGGAATACTTAATACTAATGACTAAGTACTAATACTACATAATATACTGAATAACCAATACTAATGACAATACTGAATTGAATACCGGACGAGCCGATACTGATACGAGTATACCGACACCGAGCCATCCGGACAGCCGACACTGACACGATACGATACGACACCGACACCAGGACACTGATACTCGACGCTGAGAGGGTCTATGTCCCAAGGGTACTCGCCGGAACGTACCTTGCAGTACTATCTAATATGCCGGACCGTACCGCGCCTACTCCGGACTACACGAGTCTAGGGAGCCGACTACGCCTACTCGCCTAACCCGGAACCCCAACCCTAACCCTAACTCTAACCCAAAACTCCAAGCCATATCAGAACTTAGTTACCAGGGGGTATACGTTCCGGCATATACCAAACCTGTTACCTCAGGCCTGTCGTACTTCCGGGCGGTCACTGGGGACATAGACCCTATGTACGGACACTGACACTAGCTGACACTAACGCAAATATCGATATTATATATAGATAGTCCTGCGCTTTAGCTGTCAGCCTACAGACATCTTAAATCGTAGCGGTAGGCCTGTTTCAATTAGTATGGCGGGTAAAGAATAATAGGATTCGATCACTCGTGTAATTTTCCCCACCATAGGCGGTCTAAATTGAAACTTTGTATAAACGATTTCCAAACATTTACGCCCCACATAAATATGCGCTTATATTTACATAATATGAGTCAAAGAGCTAATAATACCTAAAAAAGTATTATTCCTAGCTTCTGTGATATAATGCATAACCCTACGTGTGCGTTAGTCGTCGGGAATATGTGAGGAGCGCCATGGGCTATCAGTGGTCCTGAGACTTCTTTGTCAAATGTCGGGGCGTTTCTAGGGAAAGTAGAAGGGGACGTGGGTTAGCTTCGTCCGTTTTCGCCCATCATCTGGAATGATCATTGAGTTCTGGGTA
>NW_014589288.1:0-1820 GCF_000485595.1 Priapulus caudatus | reverse complement strand
GAGAGAGAGAGAGAGAGAGAGAGAGAGAGAGAGAGAGAGAGAGAGAGAGAGAGAGAGAGAAAGAGAGAGAGAGAGAGAGAGATAGAGGGTGCGCGAGTACTGACTCCGCACCGCCGCTGGAGCGAACGAAGCACCAGACTCCGAAGCTGCAATGAACGACAGTTAACAAAAACCAAAGCAGTCGTCGGCCGCGAAAGAATCAACGGGACGCGCGGACGGGGAGCGCACGTATGACGCCTGCGTCGCTCAGCACTCCTCTGCGTTTTCACGACGGCGGATAGAGAGAGGTGGTGAAAACGATTAGGTGAAAAATCATTCAGATTTTCATACAAGCATCGAATTTTGCGTGTGTTTCACGGATAGGCCACTGATTCATAAACAAGAGCCGCCCAGCTAGCATCTGGCGCCTCATACTGAAGGCGTCTGTTGCTACGGCTTATAAAACGATTAACATTTAGTCACGTGCGTAGTTGACAGCCTTTGTTTAGCGCGCAGCATATTGCAGATTACGCGAGTTGCCGCTACACATCATCTTCAGCAACCTTCCTGCATTCTGCATACCTCCCAAATCCCATTGGCGGTTCGCATAACAGATGTCGCGCTGCCTGAAACTCCACGATGTTTTTATGCGTGCATTGTGACCCTAACCCCAACCCTAACCCTTATTAAAAAAATAAAAGAAATTATAATTGCCTTGTACAGAAATTATTTGTTGTTATAGACAATTCCTGTAAATAAATTCATGCTAGCATTATTTGCCCTTAATGCAAAAGAAATAGTTAGCATTGGATAAAAGGAAAATAGGAAAAATACAGAAAACAGTTAAATAATCAAAAAATCTAATGAAATTCGATCCAAAGACCTTTGCCACCCGTAATCCTCTGCTGTCTGGCTATCCAGACACTATTTGGCTTTCAGCCGATTTATGGCCATGGTATCCATGAATATGCAGCAAACACTGTGACACCATTGCAAGCCCAGTTCAAGGGCAAGTCCATGTTTAACCCTCCTCTTTTGAGGGCTCAACCAAAGCAGTTATCAGACATCTTACCTCTTCGCACCACGTCAGTGGAAAGCACATGGCCTCCTCTTCTCAAATAAAAGTGATAAGAAATGGCTAGCTCGTCAGCGCTTGAAACAAAAAGTTTTTCCCTCTGTTCCGTTAGCCCATGCTCCTCAGAAATATGTCTGCATCATCTTGACCTTTTCCTCCCACTGCCCCTTTTGACATGCATGCACCTCAATTTCGCCACTGGTGATGGTGTTTCCTCCACATCCACACTATACATTCGAATATTAACGCAGCAATACGGTCGCAGCCTAGTCTCACACCATTCTGTGCCGCAATTCCGCTATTTCCCCTCCGTTATACCTTAAAGTAAACGAGCGAAAATATTTCCCCCAGCCTCCGTATACACATCTGGACCTTTAACCCTGACTACCCAAATTTTTCATCCTGAATCCTTTTCACTATCCCCCCCCCCCCGACGCTTCCTAATATGGTGACCGGTACCTCGAAGCCTGTTCAAGATTTGTGCCAACTGCTTGACATGACGCGCCCACGCCACGGACAGCACCCCGGGCAACGCTACGCCACAGCACATGCATGCGATTCTTCACAAGCTGCATCATTGCACTACGTCAGTTATGCAGCTGCAAAAAACACGTTCAGCCACGGCTGAAATTCAGATTCAATTCTGGCGCAATTGCGACTCCCATTATTTAGCACTTTTCGGCAATTATCTTTTGACTCTGCTAGGTTAGCGCCAGCATTCTCGCTTGATAATTGCACACTTCGATTCATGTTTTTGACCCTTCGG
>NW_014589287.1:1114-1821 GCF_000485595.1 Priapulus caudatus | reverse complement strand
ATATATATATATATATATTTCTACGATAGCAACATTCAGGAAACGTGATAGAATATGGTACAGAAAAGTCGTGCAGCAACATTTCGGGTATACATTACGGTACAATTAACGTCTACCTACTGTTATTTGGTATCATGGTCTTTCACTATCATATCACCTTCATTACATTTTTCATCAAATATACTATCCAATTTATGGTGATGAATTTATATTTTATATTTGAATTTGTACGTAGGTAAAGTAATACAGTTTTACTAAAACTATACGGCGACGAGGTTTCAACTTATCATTTCAGATCTACACATAACCATATACGTTTTTTATGATCAATTTACAGTTGCTTAGTCACTTAATCCGTGTTATTTCCAACGTGACAAAAGCAGACCAATCCTGTGTTTACTCTGTTTGTTGACAACCTTTTTCATCCATATAAATGACCTAGCCTGACACTAATGTAGCAATATATGTATATATATATATATATCGTTAAATTAAGTAATGTTTGCAGGTCAATGTTCATTATGGTGCATGTACGCAGTGGATAACGACATGAACACGTAAACCCGTTGGGCGAGGTTTGCGTGCTCTTGGTAACGTCTATATGTGATAACATAAGTCCTGTGAAAGCAAACTAAAATTTGGTAGCACGTACAGCACCTGTACACACAGACGTCCCATGTTCGGAGAAATCATGTATAGCTACATAT
>NW_014589287.1:0-262 GCF_000485595.1 Priapulus caudatus | reverse complement strand
AGAGAGAGAATGAATGTGAGTGTGAGTGTGAGTGTGAGTGTGAGAGTGAGTGTGAGTGTGAGTGTGAGTGCGAGTGCGAGTGTGAGCGTGAACGTGCGTGCGTGCATGCGTTCATGCGTGCTTGTGTGTGCGTGCGATACACATTATGTAAGTCATGGCTGTTAATGTATAACTGATGTATGTCCAGTATGTGGACAACTGAAAACAGAGGAAGCGGGTCGCCTGTGTTACATCGGTACCTATAACCTGCCAACGCATAACG
>NW_014589286.1:0-1822 GCF_000485595.1 Priapulus caudatus | reverse complement strand
ATTTGAGGCGTGCTATTGCGGTAGAATCATGAATCGACTGTTAATGGTGACCAAATTTAAGTTTCCCTCATTAATTTCCAAAAAAAAGTGCTCCGTCACAAGTAGCTGAGTATTAACCACACTCTTCAGTCCGCTGGCTCTCAACCTGCTTTCGTCCTGAGGGGCCGAAAATAAATCCTAGATTGATTAAAAATATTAATTGAATCAATAATAAACAACGGCATCATCTCCATGTTATTATTATGGGATTGTATTTGTTATCAATAATTTTGTCACGATCTTTTTCGCACGGAAAATTTGCTCTGGCGCGGCTTCGTCTATTTTTTGACTACTTTCAAATAGTCAAACACCATTCGAACATGTAATGGAAGCATTGTGGATCGACGAAGGTTTAGAGTAACAGGAGTCGGTGGCGGAAGCGCTGTATCCAATCGGCTTGTAGCCTTCTCTGGCACAGCAACCGAATACGGATTGCTGCATTTGAGGCGTGCTATTGCGGTAGAATCATGAATCGACTGTTAATGGTGACCAAATTTAAACGATCAAATTGATGCCAGTAGCGCCAGCCAATTTATTGGTCGCGTGGCGCACGCTTTAAGGCCTCAGATGAAAAGCTGAGTAGCGCAATTTATCGCGTACACCAGATGTAACATCTGTACTGTGTTTCGCCAACTGGATGGGTAGACATTATATTGCTTATGCCCGCCATTAAGCTTGCATGGTTAGAACAAATTAGCCCTACTGGTACCCGGACAGGACTTACCAGATGAACTGTTTGTGTGTCAAAATCAAAAAACTGTTGTCACGGGTAATATTTATGCAAATTCCAGAGAAAATTAACTGCCTAAACTTTATATATAAGATACTATTTCTATTGTTATTATGTCAGCAGGCAGCAGGCAGCTCTTATGCGTACAATTACCCTAGAGAAGACATACTAGCTGTATAATTACGCGGCTAAAGAGAAGTACATACGACTTAGGATGTTATATCTTTTTAAAACTATGGCGAACCATTCAGTGGCGCAGAAATGCGTCCAAAAAGGTATAATTATTCATTTCTGTACGACTGGTTTGATGGAATAGCCGGCATAGACCATCAAGCTTAAAAGAAAATTATAAGAATAAGATTTATCAGGACCGAAAAAAAATCATAAGGTGTACTGCGGATGTTGTTGGCGAAAATATCCGAGAAAGGCGCAGGACGATCTATTTTTTATAGGATAAACGACAGGATCGGAGCAATTACTGCACATATTTTGCTTCGATTAACGGGCGCTAAACAAAGATATACTGATTGTGTCTTCAGCAAACCTAGCAAGAGACGATCGATTGAGCACTTAGTAGATTTTACAAGAAAGGCCTAATACGAGATTTAGCTTTTAAATCAATAAGGCAAATATTGGTTAAAGGCCTGAATTCTAGGTCTTAATCCGATATTATTGCGTTATTGGGTTATTGGGGGGGCTGAAATTGACGTTGCTGAATTATACAAAGAAGGATTACAGGATCTTCAGAATCAAAATAAAAAACTTGAAAAAGCACAACAAAAAAACACCTCACAAAAAAAATTAAATAAACAATTAAAAATCGATTTCGAACAAACTAAAAATGACAGATTGTTACTTTTACAACAATTAACTCAAGCCGAAAAAGAGATAAAACTGCAAAAAAAAGAAAACGCAAAATTAGAGAAAATAGCTGAGAAAAAACGCGGGGACCTGAACGCATTAAAAGTCGGAATGTTTGAGGTGCGGAAAACAATCGCCAGAAATAACAAAATGATTAATGATAACAAAAAAGAATATTCCAAACTTCAATTA
>NW_014589285.1:0-1824 GCF_000485595.1 Priapulus caudatus | reverse complement strand
ATATATATATATATATATATATATATATATATATATACATAAATATATATATATAATCCGTTTGTGTATATATTATATCTAAAATAAATAATCGTGCCGTTCAACAAGTTAAATTCATAAATTCTCGTCATTTTTTCTTTGTGAGATTGTTGGTGTCCACCAGGTGGCAGCAGGTTCATACGCGCACACACATACATAGACAGACACATATACACACATACACAGACAGATACATACACACACAGGGACACAGACATACAGAGACAGGCGAGCACACACACACGCACACACGCCCACGCACGCACGCACACAGAAAGAGATAGAGAGAGAGAAACGTTTGCAGTGATTATGCGGAAATGATAGTAATTTGTCAAAGACTTGCTCCTTAATTAACAACGCCGCACCTGTCTCTCTACTCTTCCTCTCTCTCTCTCTCGTCTCTCTCTCTCTCTCTCTCTCTCCCTCCCTCTTCTCTCTCTCTCCTCTTCTCTCCTCCTCTCTCGTCTCGCTCTCTCTCTCTCTCCTCATCTCTCTCTCTCTCTCGCTGCCTGTTCGCGGCCTCTCTACCTCTCTCTTTCTCTTCTCTCTCTCTCGCCTCTCTCTCTCTCTCTCTCTCTCATCTTCTCTCGTCTCTCTCTTTCTCTCTCTCTCTCTCTCTCTCTTCTGCCTTCTCCTCTCCCCCTCTCTCCTCTGCTCTCTCTCCTCCTCTCCTCTCTCTCTCCTTCTCTTCTCTCTCTCTCTATCTCTCTTTCTCTCTTCTGCTCTCTCTCTATCTTATCTCGCCCACCTCTTCTCTATCTCTCGCTCTCTCTCTCTCGCCTCTCCTCTCTTCTCTCTCTCTCTCTATCTCTCTCTCTCTCGCTCTCTCTCTCTTCTCTTTCCTCCCCGCTCTCCCTTCCCCTCTCTATCCCCAATCTCTCTCCCTCCCCTCCCCTCTCCCCTCCCCTCCCTCTATCCCTTCCTCTCTAGCGTCCCGCTGCAGCGACACGGCCGCAGCGTTGTGGCTCCGCGCGTACTCTCTGCCACCCTGTGGCCTCGTTACGGTGTCGCACCGTGTAATCACGTGTATGTTGTTGTATGCCACCTGTAATCATCTACGCGCCTTACCGGAGCAGGCCTAGATAGACACACGAAGCGCGACAGGTAAACGACGCGGCCAGCACGACAATGCGTTTAATCGGACGAGCAGGAAGGACAGGAGAAGGGGCGGGCAGGCGGAGACTAGAAGCCGGGAGAGCACGCAGAGAGAGATAGTCACCGGAGAGAGTGGAGAGACGAGAAGACCGCAAGAGAGAAGAGAGGACGAGAGAAAAGAAGACAGAAAGAGAGAGAGAGAGAGAAAGAGGGGGAGAGAGACGAAGCCGTGAGAGCAGAGAGAACTGCGAGAGCAGAAGATAGAGTAAAGCCCGCCGCAAGAGAGGCAAGAGACAGAGCCGACGAGCCCAGAAGCAGAGAGACGAGAGAGAGACCGGAGAGCAGAAGAGGAGAGAGAGAGAGAGCACAGAGAGGGGAGGAGAAGAGAGAACGAATCGATGAAGAGCGAGAGAGAACAGAGGAGAGGGAGCCGAGAGGAGACGGAGAGAGATCGGAGAGAGAGAAAGACGAAGCGAGCCCGAAAGACAATAATACAGCAAGAGCAGGGAGAGTGAAGCATGCCAGCAGAGTCCAGAAGAGAGGGAGAGAGAGAGAGAGATAGAGAGAGAGAGACGCGAGAGAGAGAGAGAGAGGAGAGAGCGAGAGAGATACAGTGTGCGTGTGCTGTTATTGTGCTGGCGATCCTGTGGGGGGCCACCTCACCTGTGAACCTGCGCGCCTGCGGCGACA
>NW_014589284.1:0-1825 GCF_000485595.1 Priapulus caudatus | reverse complement strand
AAAGAGAAAATCCGTAATGGGGAGAGATAAGGGGTGTAAGGAGAAGGTGGGCTTGAGGGTAGCTTCGGGAGGTGGGCAGCGATGTGGATAATAAGTCTTCTGTTTTGAATCCCTTTGATGAGGGCGAACGGAGTGGTTGGGGGCGTGGTACTTGAGACGGTACTGTGTGGTGAGATGTGTCTGGATGGAGGAGTAGTAAATCCAGTAGAAGTTATGCCTTAGGTTATGGGGTTGGTGAAGGTGATGTGTCGGTGGTGAGTCGTGACGCAGCGGGCGGGTATGACTGGGTGGTCTTCTAGAACTGTTAGACCCGGCTAGGGCAAGGGCGGGGTCACTGAGATCATGGCGTGTGTGTGTCGGCATGATGAAGGTATGACGGTCGACGGGGAGGCTTGGAGTACTAGTTGTAGATGGCCGGCTAAGGTGCGCTATATTGGTATGTTGTATTTGTATATGGTTTTGGGATCGATAAACACTTATTTAGTTCGTGTTGCAGGAGTTAAGATAAGGACCAGATGTCCATATATTTCTGACGAAGAAGATTTTCTTGTTGGGGCGATTTTAGGTGTATATTAGTAGTTTAGTATGATCATTTTTAATAAGTTAAGTGGGACAGGGGGTTTGAGTTTCTGTTTGGATAGTAAACAAGTTAGCGTAGGCTTAAGGGGACATTTGGCTTAGAGGTTACCACTGTGTTGGCGATCAGGGTACGAGCGGCTTGTTGATATTATCTGGTGGATAATGTCGTTTGAGGAAGTTAGCGAGCATTAAACTGCGGAGACAATTATTGGCTATGTTAAGGCAGGTTCAGTTTCGTTGGCTGTATAGCGAGGATGTTGGTGTGTATGCGTGAGATATGATTTGCAGTGAACGGGTTAGCAGTCAGTGGCATGGCATCGCGCAGACGTACGCTTTTACATTGCTGTGAGTATGCTGTAAGCGCCGGTCTGGCATAGTCTATACTGTGTGCTGATCGGTAATTTACACAACGTATGGCTTAGGTGTATGGTGTTGTCATAATAAAGGCGTACTTGATAAGGTGCGTTGTTGGAGGCGTGAACAGTTTTGCAATTTTGGTCGCTGGATGGACGCGTGCTTGCGCTAAAACTAAGCTAATGAAGTGGAAGCGTACTGCGTCGTGGTCCATGGTGCCAAAGCCTACCAAATGTATGATTTGACTGGCGACGTGCTCTGCGCTATGCTTGGCTTGGGTCTTCTCGCGCTATGCGGCAATCTACACAAGTAAGCCAAGCGTAAGCCCCCCGGATAGCAAGTACGAGCTGTTTGTTCCGTACCCGCGTGTTGGTGTGAACTAAGCTGCAAATTAAGCGACCATAATGAGCAAACAATAGGTCACTAATGAGTATAGAGTATGTTAATACACGGTAGGGGGGTAAGGCATCTAGCTGAGTCAGTACTCGCAGGACATCGTACTTATAAGCGCGCGGTCGCAATAAATGGGAAGCGGACGTTGATGGTATGGAGAGCGGTAGATCTGGTACAATTGCTAGCTGGTAATTTAAATGTGAAAAACAACTTTTGGAACAAAATTACTCGATAACACATCAGATGACCAGACATGCATCTTTTACTTGAGGATAGAGAGATATCAGAATAACATATTTCACGAGGTTAAACTGAAGGGGGGTCAAGCAGGTGTCTGCTCTGGGGATTGACTAGTGAACAAGACCTGGAGATCACATCTATAGTGTCTGCAAAGCAATACAATTTGCTTCCTCCACAAGTTTTGTTCCCCTGGATGATACGAGAAGATTAAGTTTCCTAACAGATATTTCAGGACGTCAGTGCATGCACACAGACTAGC
>NW_014589283.1:0-1825 GCF_000485595.1 Priapulus caudatus | reverse complement strand
AGGAGGAGGAGGAGGAGGCGGAGTAGGAAGATGCGGAAGAAGGATGACGAAGGATTAAGCGGCGGTTTATCTAGTGTGAAAAACGAGCAGTCGTGTAAATTATAATATCATATATTACAAAATAACAAGGCGTCTGTATACATAAACATGCTTTAGAAAACAGAAACTATCTTGAGAATGTTTAGACGGTTCTGTGGCTGTTGATGTGGAATGTGAAACAACGAGCATATACGCAAGAAATGGTTTAGATGAACGTTACGGCATGATCACAAGTAAACGCTTTCCACATCACAAGAACACGAACGGTAGTAATCCAACGACTGCACGAATTCTGACTAGCATAAACACTCCCTCGTATAGGCTGCGATCGGGTTATGTTAACGGCGAAGCATGGAGTCGGTCGGTGATACCCGGGCTTTAACATTTTGAGCATTTACTGTAATAGCGACAATAGCGAAAAGTATCGCATCACGAGATGGACGGATGTGTGGATGTATGGAAGGATTGTCGGTGCGACTGTCCAGCCGTAACACTACCTCCAGTCCGCGCATGGAGAATTATGAGAGGTGTATTGATGTACAATAGGGGGCATTGTTATACGAACACAGTATACAGAGGCACGTAGTCACTATGTTGTTACGAGGGATGCCCGGGGAAACTGAGCGCGAAAGATATGTGGAGAAAGAGACACGAACGCCTTGTACCCCAGGCCAAACTCAACAGTATGCGCACACGCGTATACACGCTCACGCGCACACAAACGCGGCGCATGCACGACACAAGCACACACGCGCACGCGCGCACCACACACACACACACACACACACACACACACACACACACACACACACACAACAACACACACACACACACACACACACACACACACACACACACACACACACTAATTCATATTATCTTCCAATATATAATTGAAATTGATGATGTTTACAATCACATACATCATCGTATTAAGACAACATCATCGTTTACTATACAAAATTTAATCGCAAGTAAGTGAGTAATGAGTGAGTGAGTTGAGTGAGTGCCAGTGGAGTGATCGTGGGTGGTGAGTGACGTGCGTGAATGACTGAGTGAGGGAATGAGTGGGTGAGTGATGTGATGAGTTGAAGGTGAGCTGCTGTGAGTGAGTGAGCTGATGTGAGTGAGTGAGTGCAGTGAGTGAGCTGAGTGAGTAGTGAGTGATGTGAGGTGCAGTGAGTGAGCTGATGTGAGTGAGTGAGTGCAGCTGATGAGATGAGTGAGTGACGTGAGTGAGCTGAGTGAGTGAGGAAGGGAGGCAGTGGTGAGTGAGTGAGTGAGTCGACGTGTGTCAGTGAATGCAGTGAGTCAGTGAATGAAGTGAGTGCAGTGAGCTGAGTGCAGTGAGTGAGTGCAGCTGATGGTGCCAGTGAGTGAGTTGAGTGCAGTCTGAGTGAGGGAGTGAGTGCAGAGAGTGAGTGAGTGAGTGAGCTGGAGTGAGGAGTTGCTAGTGAAGTGCAGTGCAGTGATGTGAGTGAGTGAGTAGTGAGTTGAGGGAATGAGTGAGTTAGGGGTATGGCTGAGTGAGCTACGTTGAGAGCAGAGGAGGGCGGCAGAGAAGAGAGAATGCCGCCACAGAGAGCGCGGAGTAGCGATAGCGAGAATGAGAGCGGTACAGCCAAATGTATGCCTGAGCAAGAACTGGGTGCCAAATACTTATGCGGAAACAGAGAGGATAACTCTTGTTTACTGCGAACATCACTAGTGGCCCTGCTGCTTTTCCCCCAACAGATGCGAGAGCAAAACAGATATACATGCTTGATTCACACACCGCAAACAGGTT
>NW_014589282.1:933-1828 GCF_000485595.1 Priapulus caudatus | reverse complement strand
TAGTACTGAACACGTGTGATGCCTCTCCCACAGGAATGATAGTACTGAACACGTGTGACGCCTCTCCCACAGGAATAGAGGCAAACAGGGATGATGACAAGGAACATAACTGACGCCTCTCCTCCAGGAATACGAGGAAACAGGGATGACAACACGGGAGAGGCATCGTGCCTCTCCCACAGAAAGACGACCGTTTTGCGAGTAAACGAGTAAGAACAGGCACGCACCGTTCCATGGCGGGGAATCGTCCGGCCTCCAACGACCTTGAACGCAAACGCTTCTTGCGCCTCTTTGTCAGCATCGACTGCACGGAGCAAAAAAAAAACGAAACGAACAGCGGTCAGTGTGGCTACTACCACTCCCGAGCAGTCACAGTACGATAGCAGCTCGATTTGTTAGTGAGTTCGATCAATATATAATCATACAGGATACGAGGTACAATATAAATAACGTGAAGCTAGAATATATGAAGGTACTCTAGTGGTGAAGGTTAGGCTGTTTCATTTTATTTAAATATAATGGAAAACAGAGGATGTATAAAACATAAATACACAGCCATAATTATTATACCAACCACCTCGCTTGGCATAATAATGTTATCAGGAATGAAAAAAGAACTCTTTTTTTTCTACTCCTGGTGTTATAAGGAGTAATAAGGAGTATGATATCTATTATGTCCCCACATTCGCCTGTTAAGTTGTTGCACTGACTCACCATTCTGCCCCGGCCTGGCTTCTTTTTCTCTGTCTCTGTGTACGAAGCATCTGGAACATCTGTCGCATTTGCTGCCTGAGCATTGTTATTCTCACTGGTGTTACCTACGAGTGGTTATAGTGAATGTTAATATCTCTCTCTCTCTCTCTCTCTCTCTCTCTCTCTCTCTCTCTCTCTCCCT
>NW_014589282.1:0-674 GCF_000485595.1 Priapulus caudatus | reverse complement strand
TGTGTGTGTGTGTGTGTGTGTGTGTGTGTGTGTGTGTGTGTTGTGTGTGTGTGTGTGTACGCGTGCGTACGTGCACAGCTCAGACACTCGTCTGTTTTATCACGACAAAAAATATTATTGATGATATGCACCAACTAACATCTCTTCTTGTCAGTACAGGGAGCAGTCCGCCATATGGTTTTGTCGAAAGGGCCTCGATCCTTTTTAAGCTGAAAAAACTCGCGATAAACTATTTTTAGTTTATGATTTCACTAGCTCCTCTGATTCCACTCGCTAGCGAAGCAATAATGGCCCAAATGGTTATTAAACTCTTCACTAAAGGCTGGGGATATGATTATCACTAAGTCTGTGTTTTAACCCTACTTGGTTGATTCAGTCTCTTGGCTTTCTTGGGCAATTTTTCTCGGTGTTTTTGTACGTCTGTAGGCGCTAGATAGACATAACTAAGACAAACGCGTTGTTTAATTTTCCAGTTTTAGTCTTATGCCTTGCTTTGCTTTTTTGACGCAGAGGCTGTATTGCGAACACAGCCTCGAATGAATGAAGAGAAGAAGCATAAAAGGATAAAAAAAAAGGAAAGGGAAGAAGGAGAAGAAGAAAAGGAAGAAGCTGGAGGAAGAGGGAGAGGTGGGGAGGGGGAGGGGGATGAGGAGAAGGAGGAGGAGGAGGAGGAG
>NW_014589281.1:0-1828 GCF_000485595.1 Priapulus caudatus | reverse complement strand
CTTTACTATGATATTTACAAGATTTCGTAGTAGATTAGACCTAGCAGGGTGACAGGTGTCTTTGGACAGCGCGGGTGTCCCGTCTATATCTGAGGTATAAAATCGCTCAGAATTTATATTAATAACAATATACTTATTCGTATCTTTGCTTCCTGCCCTTGCACAGCATTTCGTAGTGAGACCTCAGTACGAACTCATACAGTTTCGCGAATCCTCCAGCTGAGTCGCGTGACCACACAGGTGTAGGAAGGCGAATGGCTAGGAGTCGCCATCTACAGCGTGATTAGATCTGACAATACTGTTAATCATTGAGATGAGCAGTTCATTCGCCGTCACAGAGCTGTTTTGTATTAACGAGCCGGTCGTTACCCTGGCAACGATTTACCTGTGTGCGTGTGAAACCGTGCATACGGGTAAATACAGGTTTTATAAATTGGGGGCAGCTGTCCTTAAAGGATACTTTCGGTGTTTTTCCTTGAATGGTAGTCATAATGAATCCACCCTCGACTCGAATTACGTTATTCTCCTGTAATTATCAAACAACAGGTGAAATAGGGATGCCAATGCAATAGGCACTTAAAAGTTTTAACCAACCAAATACGAATAGCTTTGCGTTGCATGCCTTGCAGATTTTAACCAACCAAATACAGAATGTGGTACGTTGCCTGGCATATTTTAACCGCCCCAAATGCGTACAATGTCGTACGGTGCCTTCCAGGTGTTAAATGACCAAATACGGCATGCCGTATGTTGCTTCCATGTGTTATCCAACCAAATGTGTATTATCTTACGTTGCCTTGCAGATTTTAACTGACTGGATGTAATAACGTCGTACGTTGCCTTGCAGATTTTCACTGACTTGGATGTATAAACGTTCGTACGTTGCCTTGCAGATTTTTCACTGGACTGGATGCTAATACCGGTTCGTACGTTGCCTTGCAGATTTGACTGACGCAGATGTCCAATACCGTCGTTACGTTGCCTTGCCAGATGTGACTGGACTGGATGTCAATACCGTCGTACGTTGCCTTGCAGATTTTCACTGACTGCCGATTAATCATCGTCGTACGTTGCCTTTGCAGATTTTGACTGACTTGCCGATGTTAATAACGTCGTACGTTGCCTTGCCCAGATTTATCACTCGACTGGATGTAATACGTCGTACGTGCCCTTGCCCAGATTTTGACTGACATGGATGATACGTCGTACTTGCCTTGCAGATTTAACTGACTGGATGTAATAACGTCGTACGTTGCCTTACAATTTAACCTGCACCTGGATGTAAATAACGTGTTACCCGTACCGTTGCCTTCGTCTAGATTTTGGACTGACTGCGAATGTAAATCACGTCCTACGTTGCCCTTGCAGATTTGCACTGACTGCCCGATGTAATAACGTCGTACGTTGCCTTGCAGATTTTGACTGACTGGATGTAATAACGTCGTACGTTGCCTTGCAGATTTTGACTGACTGGATGTAATACCGTCGTACGTTGCCTTGCAGATTTTGACTGACTGGATGTAACAACGCCGTACGTTGCCTTCCAGGTTATAACCGACCAGACGAGTGTATGACGTCGCACGTTGCGTTGTCTTGCAGGTTATAACCGACCAGACGAGTGTATGACGTCGCACGTTGTGTTGTCTTGCAGGTTTGCGAAGGACATTGACGTAGTCGACAACATCATCCCGTACAACTTCCGCGCGTGGCTCGGCACCGTGTTCCAGGTGATCGCGACGTTGTTCGTCATCTGCTTCAGCACACCTATCTTCACCGCCGTCATCCTGCCCATGGCCGTCCTCTACTACTTCATACAGGTACGCCAATT
>NW_014589280.1:0-1829 GCF_000485595.1 Priapulus caudatus | reverse complement strand
ATCCATGAGTGGATTTTGACGTTCAAGGTATTTGAAAATTCATCGTCGGAAAATGACGGAATGAAAGAGTTCACTAAAGCTATGTTCGTGATTGTCGCCAACGATAGCACGCTGTCGTGTGTTAGTCCAGCGGATGCCGACAAGCCACACTATTTATTACTCAAGTTTCGGAGTTCAAATTCACGCTATTTATCCCCATTAAACAGCATCCGATTTAGCTTCAAGCGCCAATGTAAAGCTATCAAGTTGTAGCGCTTGTGTGAAAAAAGCATTTATGTTCTGTTCAAGAGCCGACATGATTTGATCAGCCATCTCGCCCAGTTCTGCTCGAAACGACTCTAACGTATGGGTGATGAGGCATCGAAATAACCCCCAAAGCCTTTGACCAAAGCTCAGACCCATCAAGCCATCCGACATGTCGGTACGCACGTCACTCAGTTTTCGGTCTTGCTCCAGCGCGGCATAAAGCAACATCAAGTAGCGAATGGCTGTCAGGCTGATTGAGGCAAGGTGAGAAGTAAATGTAATCGTCTGCTCTTTGAGGAACCCCAGATTTTGCTTGCTCTCCTTAAAATAGACTTCAATTCCCCAGCGCAAGGCATAGATCGCTAGCATCTGTTGCGGAGATAGCTCGGAGTTCGTGCATAAAAATAATGCCCAGTCATGTTTGCCTGCCTGAGGTTTGTTGGTTTCATTCGCACCCCGTACAAACTGCAAGCGCACCGTTATCCAGTGCTCTGGATCAGATTTATTCTTTGCTAGATTCAGCCCAACAGTAAGCGTCTTTGCCTGATAGGCTGTGCCTGGTATTTTATCCCATTGTTTTCGCACCACTTTCTGAAATAGTTCAACAGCCGTGAGCATTTGCTCCTGTTTCTTCCCATCCCTGAAGGCCGTATAACGGTATTTTGTCTTGTCTTTTTTCATACGCAATACAGCTGTCAGGCTATTCTCTTCCGCCATACGAAGGGTGGATTTATTACCGAACCATGCATCAGCCAGAAAGTAATCGGCTTCAAAACCATGACGTATGGCGCGTTTAACAGCTAACGCTAGTAGTTCTGGTTTGCTTAGATCCCTTGCCTGTTTGTAGCGTCTAGCTGCCATGCTGCGCTTGTCTTTAAACTCCTGAGGTTGTACCTGTTTAGTGCTGATAAAGATATCCTGATCCAGTGGCAAGAAAGTACTTTCGGTGGCAAGGCCTAGCGCGAGTATCTGTTGTCCTCTGACACTTCTACCTGTCAAGTGGTCAAAATGCCTAGAAACACCCCCCATTTTCTTGCCCCTGCGGATTTTTACGGAGTCATCAACGACAAAGGCTTTAAGGTTACATTGACTCAGCTGATGATCCTGATAGGTTTTACGGGCGATCTGCAGATGAAGAGCTCGCCAGTTGGTATCCTCTTTTTTAAGAAAGTCATAGATGACATCCTTGCGGGCATCCGCAAATCCTTGCAGGGAATCACGTGAAAACAAATGAATGGATGAGGCTTTTAACCATACCCATACCAGTAGCAGGTAAATGACCTCTGGGGCTGGTAATCCACTGCGTTTACTGATTCCAGCACGTGATAGCAGTGTGGGTATCGTCATGGTTTTCCAAAGACGAGCCAATATATTATCGACAGGCGTCTGTGGGTCAGAAAGAATATCAGCCGTCAGGTTTGGTAATGCGATTGATTTTGTGGCAGGATTCATAGCAGTCTCTGGTTTGGTGTCTGTAGTTGTCAATACCTACATATTATACCTCATCAGAGACTTATAACCTGTTAATAATCAATGTTATATGTTGTTTTTTATGTGCTTTTTCAACTCCGAAACTTGAGTTA
>NW_014589279.1:0-1829 GCF_000485595.1 Priapulus caudatus | reverse complement strand
GGGAGAGGCAATGTAAGGCAGAGAGGGCAATGTAAGGCAGTGGGAGAGGCAATGTAAGGCAGTGGGAGAGGCAATGTAAGGCAATGGGAGAGGCAATGTAAGGCAGTGGGAGAGGCAATGTAAGGCAGTGGGAGAGGCAATGTAAGGCAGTGTGAGAGGCAATGTAAGGCAGTGGGAGGGTCTATGTAAGGCAGTGGGAGAGGCAATGTAAGGCAGTGTGAGAGGCAATGTAAGGCAGTGCGAGAGGCAATGTAAGGCAGTGGGAGGGTCTATGTAAAGCAGTGAGTGGGAGGGTCGGTGTAGCTAGGGTAGTGGGACGGGGAACGTAAGGCAATGTAGATCAACCTACTTGTGTTGCCAGTCCGAGGATAGGTCGCGTCTGCAAGACTCCGTGTGAACAAGCTTGTACAGCACCTACATGAGAAGGCAGGCAGGCATGGAAGAAATTCATATTACAGATGAAGCGTTTCGAGCTTTCCTTTCGCTGCGATATCACCAATAACATACGTGAGAGATGCCTCTCGTGTAATTGCTCGATAGAGGGCTCAAGTATGTTCATCCTGTACCCTGTAGATGAGCACAGATGTCTGCTATTAACCCTGATGTTTATATTGGCAACACAAACGCCAACACTAGGCCGGGTTTAACAAATACTCAATAATATAATATATTTATATTATATATATATTATATATATATATTATACATATTATATATTATATATAAATATAATGTGTATTATATTAGTATAGTATATAGTATATATACCTATGTATGTAATATATACAGCTATAATTAATATACAAGTTATATATATAGGCTATAATACTTCATATACCTAATATATAATATTGTAATATTTTATTATAGTATTTATCAAAGAGTAAGATAATAGAGATTAGCTCTTTAATCGTACTCTTGCTATTATTATAGTTTTATTATACTTTATAGATTATATATAGTTATAATTAAATGAATACCAAATAGAACAGGTTAGAAAAATTTACATTGCCATATATACCAGGAGGCCCATGCAACAGCAAAGGGCCTCCGCAAATTGTTCAGCAACACTCAAATTGCGTGCTCTTTTTTGGATTTTGCAATTATTGGTAAAATTGGTGGGCGTAGGGCCATAGGTGACCGGTTCTTTGGTCATTTTGTGTGTTTGAAAAGATGTGATCCGCCTACTTTGTATGAAAATTCGCTGTCATAGAGCTGGCTAAAAGTTTCGAGGGCAGAGTCATAGAGCATTGAATCTGTAGTTTTATTTAACGACTGAATAAAGTGTATGTTGTGTATGCGCGAAACCAGTGAGTATATTGTAATTAATATTTCTGTTGCGATGCTTATGCGAGCGCGCTTCTACTCGTTGTACAACACCTATATATTATGCAATTAATTTTCTAACTTGTTTAAATTAATGTTTTTATTTAATTATGAATGGTGTAATATACGGACGCACGACGGCGTAGCTTACGCCACTGAAATAGCGAGGCATGCTGTACATAATGGTGTAGAAGAATGTTTATAGCGATCCTAGGCCGATCGTTACTAGCCTAGGATGAATCGGCCCTGCAAAGTAACGAGCGCAGTGAACATGATCAACAGCTAACGCGCAAGCGGTTAGAAACAAACTGAAGCGCGAGCTGGCGTGGAAGAAGCGACGCACGAGAACAGTGTTGAACAACACTCATGGATGTGTGAACAACACCTCATAGGAACGTGATGAGCAACCTCATGGAACGTGTGAACAACACTCATGGGAACGTGTGAACAACACTCATGAAAGCGTGTGGAACAACACATCAACGGAAACGTGGCGTGAAACA
>NW_014589278.1:0-1831 GCF_000485595.1 Priapulus caudatus | reverse complement strand
GTTCGTGCTGCCCTCTACCATAGCCTCCTTTTCCATGCTTTCCCAAGAACGCCCCTTCTCTCGCTCCCTACGTAGCTCCCTATACTACTCTTCCTAAGCTGACCCCTGCCCCCTCCGTAAATAACTTCCTGTCTCTCTCTCTCTCTCTCTTTCCCAGCCACCCGCATCTTTTTTAAGTAGTTTTCTGCCGCTTTCCTGCTGTCATCCCCACACCTTCTCCCTGCTCTCCCACCTTAGTGTGATGGTACCTCCCTGCTGCTCTCCTGCCACCCTCAGCCTACCCTCCTCCCCCACCCTGTGATGGCTCCTGGATCTCTCTCTCTCTCTCGGCTCTCTCTCTCTCTCTCTCTCTTCTTCTCTTCTCTTCTCTTTCTCTCTCTCTCTCTCTCTCTCTCTCTCTCTCTCTCTCTCTTCTCTCTCTCTCCTCCTTCTCTCTCTCTCTCTCTCTTCTCTTCTCTCTCTCTCTCTCTCTTCTCTCTCTCTCTTCTCTCTCTCTCTCTCTCTCTCTCTCTCTCTCTCTCTCTCTTCTCTCTCTCTCTCTTGCTCTCTCTTTCTCATGCTCTCTCAAACTATCACACTGTCTCTCTCTTTTTCCCTCTGCTCTCTCTCTCTCCTTCTTTATCTCTCTCTCTCTCTTCTCTTCTCTCTCTCTCTCTCTCTCCCTCTCTCTCTCTCTCTTCTCTCTCTCTTATTTCACACTGCGCGCTCTCTCTCTGATACTCTCTCTTTATTCCTTCGTGATCGCTCTCTCTTCTCTCTCTCTCTCTCTCTCTCTCTTCTCTCTCTCTCTCTTTACGCGCGCGCTCTCTGTCTCGCTTCTCCGTACCTGTCTTTCGCATTTCTCGCATCGCTGTCTTACTTTACACAACACCCTCCTTGACACACGTCCTTCACAATCACTACCAGCAGCACCCGCTACGGCGGTACAACAGCGCTGCTCACTCCAAAGCTATCCACGCTATGCACAAAACACATTCTACTCGCACCTCTCGCTGCTGCTGCTGCTAGCGCTGCTGCCACGGTACCCTGCCTTACACGTGACGCGTTGCGCCAATCACGTGACGCGTGACGTCGTTCACGTGAGGCTGCACACTCGGTCGGTTGATGGGCGAAAGAGAGAGAGAAAGACAGACAGGAGAGAGGGTGAAATAGAGGGATAGAGAGAGCAAGGGGGAAAGATATCGGGATGAAAATAGCGAGGGGAGATAGAGAGATAGAGGAATAGAGAGAGAGAGGGGGAGAGAGCGAGCTGTTGTGCGTGTGCTGAGAGAGAGAGAGAAAGAGACGAGAGAGACGAGAGTGAGGAGAGAGAGAGAGAGAAAGAGAGAGAGAAAGAAAGATGGAGAGACGACGCGCGGAGTGGAGAGCGAGGTGAGATGAGAGGGTTAGACCGCTATGCAGACCTTCCGTAGCGTGTGGGGATGTGGAACGACATGCTGGCAGGAATATTACATTGAAGCCAAGCACGCAAGCATCTTCTCGAGCCGTCGCGCCTGCCGGCGGGCGGGATGAGAGCACTGATGCGTGACTGGCCGCAGGTGAGAGAGCACGATGAAAGAAGCCATGCACGCAGCGCAGAATCTTTCTCAGTCCTCCTCGGAGTCGAGATCAACGAGTCACGTATCAACTAGGCGGCGTGGGCTGGCGGCTAGGTGGGTGCCAGGGGGGTGGGGAGCAGGGAGTTAAAGCGAGGGCAGGGGTTGCATCAGTGATGAGCGGAATGGAGGGAGTGGGGCGAAGGGGGTGGGCAGGAAGGCAACGAAGGGGATGCCATCACACTGAGAAGGGATGGATAGGGGCGAGATGGCGGAGGCGTGTGAGGGGGGTGGTG
>NW_014589277.1:0-1834 GCF_000485595.1 Priapulus caudatus | reverse complement strand
ACAACAACACACACACACACACACACACACACACACACACACAAATATACATCCACCAGCGGCAAACAGTGCGATTGGCTAAAGTAGCAACTTTCTGCTAGAATAGCAGATTCCTCCGCGGCGATATCTCGTTTTCTTGGCAGTTAGTAGCATATTGAGTGCATCGGCGCGCTCTAGCTCGTATCAGCATGATATAAACGAACCCCAGCGTATACATGACAGTGCCGCGCTACATGAATTTCATTCATAGTTCTATATTGCACCACGACGCTGTGTTGCTGCATGAATTAAACATGCACCAGATTATATTGTAACGCGTGACTAGACTGTAGTACTGACAACGACATTGATTAATCATCACGACACACAAAACGGCGGACTAACAAGAAGTCAACGTTAGTATTGTCAGCCTGGCATGCGTGGTCCATTATGTTAAAATAACAAAGACATAGAGAGAAGGAAAGCGCGGGCGCGCGAAAGGAGAACGCGCTAGGGCGAGAACAGGCGATACAGAAACGGAAAGAGGGGAGAGAGAATGAGGGTGATAGATCTAGAGCGTGACAGAAAGACAGAGAGAGAGAGAGAGAGAGAGAGAGAGAGAGAGAGAGAGAGAGAGAGAGAGAGAGAGAGAGAGAGAGAGAGAGAGAGAGAGAGAGAGAGAGAGAGAAAGGAAACAGGCACAGAGAAGGAAATGTGTGTGTGGTGTGTGTGTGATGTGTGTGCGTGTGTGTGTGGCGCTGTGGCGCGTGTGCGTGTGTAGTGCGTGTGTGTGTGTGTGTGTGGGTGTGTGTGTTGGTGTGTGTGCGTGCGTGCGTGCGGTGTTGGCGCGTGCGCTACGCGCAGCGCGTGTGGTGTATGGTGCGTGTTGTTGTGTGCGTGCGTTGTTGTGCGGCGTGCCGCCGCGTGTGTGTGTGTTGGTGTGTGTGTGGTGTGTTGTGGGTATGTTGTGCGTGCCGTGTGTGTGTGTGTGTGTGTTTCTGTGTATTGGTGTCGTGCGTGGTGGTGTGTGGCTGTGTGTGTCGTGTGTGTGTGTGTGTAGTGTGTGCGTGCGCGTGCGCGCGTTGTGTGTGAGGGAATAAGGGAAGAAGTGTGAGAGGGAGACAGAGAGACGAGTGCCGCGCGGCAGGAGAGAGATGAGATGAGGAGAGAGAGGAGGAGAGGGAGAGAGAGAGAGAGTAAGAGAGAGAGGCGGGGCGACCGGGACGGAGAAATGAGAGGGGAGAGAAAGAGAGAGAGAGAGAAGAGAGAAAGAGTAGAGCGAGAGATGAGAGAGAGAGAAGAGAGAGAGAGAGAGAGACAAAGAAGAGGGCGAGAGAGAGAGAGAGAGAGAGAGAAAGGGAGAAGAGAAGGAGCGAGAGAGAGAGTGAGACGAGAGAGAGAGAGAGAGACGAGAAAAAAGAGAGGGAGAAGAGAGAGAGAGAGAGAGAGAGAGAGAGAGGAGAGGAGATGCGGAGAGAAGAGAGAAAGAGAGAGTGGAGAGAGAGAGAGAGAGAGCAGGACGAGAGAGAGAGAAAGAGGAGAGACGCATAAGAAAGAGAAGAAAAGCGAAAGAGAGAGAGAAGAGAGAGAGAGAGAGAGAGAGAGAGAGAAAGATGAAGAGAGAGACGAGAGAGAGATAGAGAAAGAGAGAGAGAGGAGCAGAGAGAGAGAGAGGAAGAAGAGAGACGGGCAGAATGAGCGACTAGGCATAGTAAGAGCAGGAACAGAAGTAACATGATGACTCAGTGGCACAAATTCGCTTCATAATAAGTGGGGCTGTTGCTGGCCCGACGATGAAAACAGGCAGCCGAAAATAGCCGCCGGGGTCTAATTAGTCACAGTCAAAACAAGTACG
>NW_014589276.1:1631-1834 GCF_000485595.1 Priapulus caudatus | reverse complement strand
TCTCTCTATATATATATATATATATATATATATATATATATATATCCGAACATGTGTCTATTGATATAGACAGTACTCGGTTAGGTTCGCGCATATCCTATGATGTATATTATATATATATATATATATATACATATATATATATATATCCTCACATGTGTATATTGATATATAAGGTTACGTGTGCGCGTGCGACCGGGACG
>NW_014589276.1:0-279 GCF_000485595.1 Priapulus caudatus | reverse complement strand
TAATGGGGAGTGGTGGCGACGTATGGCGACGTGTGGCAGCCGTTATAATGGCGACGTGTGGCGACGTATGGCGACGTGTGGCAGCCGTTATAATGGCGACGTGTGGCGACGTATGGCGACGTGTGGCAGCCGTTATAATGGCGTAAATCTGAATTCGCCTCGTCGCTTCGACTTCCGTTCGCTTCACGATCTTCCGTTTCGTGACACACTAACTAAAGCGTCGCAGAACGTGTGTGTGTGTGTGTGTGTGTGTGTGTGTGTGTGTGTGTGTGTGTAGTG
>NW_014589275.1:0-1836 GCF_000485595.1 Priapulus caudatus | reverse complement strand
GAGAACGGGCGCACAGATAAAAGCACGAGAGAGGAGGAGACGAAAGGAGAATAAATGCAACCGGTGGGCGCACAGGACCGGAATACGAGAAGGGAGCGAGAAGAAGAGAAGAGGAAGAGAAAGCAACATCAGAGGGGATGCTGCGGCAATCGTCGAATCACTGGGCATGCAGCGGATGGCGGGAATGTAAGTAACCCGATGGGGCGACGACACCCCGCCGTAGCCGCCCTCAGCACAGCATCCCTCTCTTGAACGAGCAGCAGCCAGTAGCAGCAGCAGCGAAGTAGCGAGGTAGCGGCAGCAGTTAGGCAGTAGGCAACACAGGTAAGCAAGCAGCAGGCAGTCGAAGCAGTAGCGGAGCAGGTAGCCAGCAGCAGACAGTCAGCCAGCAAGAGCAGCTGTACGCAGTAGGTAGCAGCTAGTATAGGTCAGCAGCAGGCAGCAGTAGGCAGGTAGCGAGCAGTCAGCAGCACCGCAGTCAGTCAGCAGGCGAGCATCAGAGGCCAGCACAGTCAGTATGCGCAGGCAGCAGGGCAGGCAGCTGTAGCAGTAGAAGTTCAGGTGGCCGAGGTATGTAGTACTGTAGCAGCAGCAAGCACCAGCTGGTCAGCGCAGCAAGCAGGCAGCAGCAGGTAGGGCGCAGTAGTAGGCAGGCAGTAGGGCAGTAGGCAGTCAGCACAGCCTGTAGCAGTAGTGAGCAAGGTAGTAGTCAGCGAGGCACGAGCCGCGAGCAGCAGCAGTAGTCGAGCACTAAGCAGTAGTAGCAAGCAGCAGCAGCAGCAAGCAGGCAGGCCAGCCGCAGCAGCAGCAGCAAGCAGGCTGTACCAGTAGTGAGCAGTAGTAAGTAGTAGTTAGCAACGCAGGCAGGCAGCAGCCTGCCAGCAGCAGCAGTCAGTAGCAGTATGTAAGCAGGCGAGTAGCAGTAGCAGCACGCAGCAGCTGTAGCAGTAGGTAGCGATAAGGGAGCAGTAGTAGTTAGCAGCAGCAGCAGCCCGCACGCAGCAGGTAGTAGCAGCCACAGTAGCAGCAGCCGAGCAGCCTGTAGCAGTTATAGCAGTAGTATGAGGCAGCAGGCAGCAGGGTAGCAGCCAGCAGTAGCAAGCACGCAATGCCAGTAGCACGCAGGCAGTAGGGGCAGTGAGCGCAGTAGGCACCAGCAGCAAGTAGCAGGGCAGGCCGCAGCAAGCAGTAGTGAGCAGCAGGGCAGGCAGGCAGGCAGGCAGGCAGCCAGACAGGCAGCATCAGCAGCAGCATAAGCAGCAGCCCGCAGCATGCAGCCGCAGCAGCAGGCAGTAGTAGGCCAGTAGTAGGCAGCCAGCAGCAGCAGTAGTCAGGCAGTAGCAGTAGGTAAGCAGGCAGCAGCAGTAGCAGTAGCAGAACAGTAGGCAGGCAGCACCAGTAGGGCAGGCAGCGCAGCACGTATAGCAGGCAGCAGCGAGCAGCAGCAGCAGCAGCAGGCTAGCACAGCAGCAGCCAAGTTAAAGCAGCGAGTCAGCAGCAGGCAGCAGCAGTGATCGAGTAGCACCGCGCCGTCATTGATTGAGAGAGAGTGGCGGACTCGCGGAAACAGCCGTCTCTGTCTCCCTCCGCCACACGCCGAGATGGCGACCCGCCTGAGTTCTTTTTCTGCTCGGTGTCGTTTTTTCGCCTTTCTAATTTCGCTAACGAATATGACAAGGTCTCGGCAAGGGCTGAGTGTGTGAGTGTGGGGGGGGGGGTCATGGTAAGGTCGGCTGGCGTTAGAAGACGTGACTAGCAGGGTTAGAGAGGTGGGAGCCGGCTTCCATATCTTTCTCTGTCTAATCTAACTTAGTGCAGCGGCTAAGAACATTTATT
>NW_014589274.1:0-1836 GCF_000485595.1 Priapulus caudatus | reverse complement strand
ACAGCATCAACAGCATCAGCAGCAGTGACAGCAATAACACAGCAGCAGCGCAGCAGCAGCAGCAACAGCAACAATAACACAGCAGCATCAACAGCATCAACAGCAGCAGCAGTAGCAGCAACAACAGCATCAACAGCAGCAGCAGCAGCAGCAGCAACAATAATAACACAGCAGCATCAACAGCATCAACAGCAGCAGCAGCAGAAGCAGCATCAACAGCATCAACAGCAGCAGCAGCAGAAGCAGCAACAATAATAACACAGCAGCATCAACAGCATCAACAGCATCAACAGCAGAAGCAGCATCAACAGCATCAACAGCAGCAGCAGCAGAAGCAGCAGACCGGTCCAGCTACCCACGCCTCGGGATAAACACGTGCCCGCTGCTAGCAGATGACCGCCTGCTCCCCCCTCCCGCCTGTTTGTATTGACGCAGCCGCGGCCGTCCGCCCCCAGGGGCCAGCTACTACTTCCTGGTATCACCTTTGTGCGACGATTCTAAGTACACATACTTAAGCAACTACAGCTGTGTGGCGGAGGGGGGATAGCCACCTGACGAGGGGGTGTGCGCTACGCTGATGGGGGAGGCAAGCGGAGAGAGAGAGAGATGAGAGAGAGAGGGAGGGAGAGAGAGAGAGAGGAGGGAGGAGCGAGTGGAGAGGGAGTGGAGGGAGGGAGGAGAGAGAGAGAGAAGAGAGAGAGAGAGAGAGAGAAGGAAGAGCGAGGGAGAGAGGAGAGAGACGGTGAGTCTTGTATCATGTACATTCATCCTCGGGAAGTACGGGGGAGAGTGACTTACACCCAGGTCTGTCTGTCACTCTGTTCTGGATTGGGGATAGTAATATGCTACCTCGTCGCAGCAATTGAGTGTGTGTACAGGCCTACTGCTGCTGCTGCTACTGCTACTGCTACGTTCTTAGTGCTGCTGCTGCTGCTGCTGCTGCTGCTGCTGCTGCTGCTGCTGCTGCTGCTGCTGCTGCTGCTGCTGCTGCTGCTGCTGCTGCACAGACCAATAAAAGTACGTTCGCACGCACGAACGCACGCCCGAACGCACACACGAACGCACGCACGCATGTACACTAACTCACGTATACTCAGAGCTCGAAAGCAACTCATCGTCGATGGAAAAGAATGATATCGTTCGTTGCAGACGCGAATTTACGGTTGTAAACGTGTTTGGGACATATCAGGACGACAGCACTATACGGTTTACGGTTAAAGTTAAGATTTAGTTCAGAGTTAGGATTATGAATTATAGGATTAAAAGAGCGTTATGATGATGGTTAGGTTTAGCAGCACGCACGCACACACATTAAAGAACGCACGCACGCACGCACAGCTTTCAGGCTGGGAAGGATCGCCTGACAGACGTCCTGATTGGATCGGTTCGCATTAATTACAATGACGCTTACCTGTCACATTAAGATTGACAAATTGCCCGCGCCGCATTATGTGCGGCGGCCGCATAAAAAATTGATAATTACCAGCCAAAAATTAGAGCGCCGACGCCGCCGCCGCCGCTACTACTGCCGCCGCCAACACAAAGCCCAGCTGCTAAATTGCCGGCTCGATTTTTTCCCTATCTCCGGAGGCTGTAAAAATCTCTGATTAGGAAACAAACTAGGTCTAATGGGAAGCCATAAATAGACTCTCTGCCTCCCCTTCCTCCTCCTCTACCGCTCCCAGCCGACGTAGTGATTGAAGTATATGATCCGATAAAAAAAGGGTGGGTGGGTCGTGCACGTGACGGCGCCCCTCCCCTTCTTCCTTCTCCCCCTCCTCTCCCTTCGTCACGATAAGTGGTCATACCCGCATGAGGAGGAGCAGGGGGAGGTGG
>NW_014589273.1:0-1839 GCF_000485595.1 Priapulus caudatus | reverse complement strand
GCACACGTCTTTCACCAGGCGCTTAAACTGATCACACATCAGCCGCGATGTTTTTTTCCCCGAAGTGCAGCCGTCTGAACACCGCCGTGTGTGTATCATATACCTCTCTAGTCGCATCTCTCTCTAAATCGCGCAGAAAAACGAACTTAACGTTGTAAATCGCGGCCGCTCACGCGCGTAGGGGTAAGTAAGGAATACACGCGAGCAGCATTGTGTAGGAAAAAAAAAAAAAGAAAAAAAACACACACACACACACGCACACGCAACGGACAGGGCGGCCCCAACCCCCGCGAGCGACCTTCTCTCTGCTGGCTGCGGCTGCTGCCTTTACTACTGCCGCCGCTGCTCGGCTGTTCCGTACTGCGCCAGACAGCCGCTGTTGTGCTGTTTACTACTGCTGCGCTCTGCTGTTCTACTGCTGCTGCTGCTGCTGTTATATCGAACGCGCTGCCTGCTGTTACTACTGGCTGCTGCTGTACGTTATACTGCTGCCGTCCGCGCTAGCGAGTGAGTGAGTGTCGCCAATGTCGGCACTCTCGAACTACGTACACGCCCTCCAGCACGAACAAGGAGTGTGCGCGCGCATTCAGAATAGATCGGTCATATAGCGGCCCGCTGAGTAAGCAGGCGTATAAATTATAGGGCCACCAGTCATTGACATGCGCGTGTGTATGTGCTGCGCGCATGCAACATACGTGCGGTAGTAATAATATCACGATAGATAACCATGTATGAATAACACTCTATATCGTATATATATAATATATATATACTATATAAGTATATATATCTACTTAGGCGCCATCATTGAATGGCGCGCGCGCGGGGCTGTGTGTGTGTGCGTAAAGACCGTAACGCAAAATACATGGTGTATACTCCACGGAAGACAACGTATAATACATCTATTGCGTGTATCATATTTGGTGTGTATATAATTATATAATGCATGTAACTGGGGGCACACACACGCGGGTGGGGTGGTATTACGATCTCAGTAGGAAGTGTGCGTTGTGCGTGGCGGACAATCGCTTGCCCGTCAGACCCACGTCGCGTACAAAAAGCCACACACAGCGAGAATGACAGAGATAGTACATTAATGTTGTTCATTACTCACTCTAGATTCTAGTGCGTCTGTTCATGCAGTCCCGCCTATCGCCGTCAGGGGGCAGTAAAGACAGCGGAAGGCTCTCTCTCTCGTGCGTCTCTTTCTCTCTCTCGTCCGTCTTTTTTTCGTCTATGCTCTACCTTTCCTCTTCTCATGTCTCTTCTCCTGCTACTCGCTCGTTACTCTCTCTCTCTCTCTCTCTCTCTCTCTCTATCTCTCGCTCTCACTCCACCTATTCCTCTGTATGTATGTGTGTGTGTGTCTCTTTCTCCCCCCCCCCTTCTCTTCCTCCTGTCCCCAATCACTTAATTACGCCTGACACTCTTCTGCGCCAAACCACAGCATGGCAGGGTCACCGGTAGAGGACGCCAGTTCCGCGGCCGTATCACACGCAGGTGCGTCCTGTGCGATTCCACCATCTCTGATGTATGACGTCAGTTGAGACGGGAGGTCGGCGACAATCTATGCGACAGGTGGTCGGCCGGACGTCTTCCACTCATCCAACCGTCGGCAGTCCGCCCCCACCGTCGGCAGTCCGCCCCCACCGTCGGCAGTCCGATTTTTTCAAGCGACTGTGTTTTGATTGCGCAATATTTTTGACGACAGGTGGTGTTGTCAGCAACGTGCAATGTGTCGTGGCAACAGCTCTGCACAGCGGCCATATAATATTATGAGGTTTCGTATTATATAGCCGGCGGTACTGCTTCTGTCCCTCGACTCTCTCTCTCTCTCTC
>NW_014589272.1:0-1840 GCF_000485595.1 Priapulus caudatus | reverse complement strand
GCAGCGATGTGACGCTGATGTGACGCTGCAATCACGTGACGCAGCGATGTGACACTGACGTGACACTGCAATCACGTGACGCAGCGATGTGACACTGACGTGACACTGCAATCACGTGACGCAGCGATGTGACGCTGACGTGACACTGCAATCACGTGACGCAGCGATGTGACACTGACGTGACACTGCAATCACGTGACGCATCAATGACGCGAGGTGAACAGGATATACGTACGAAGATGACGAGTAGGTCGAGGATGTTCCAGATCGACTTCAGGTAGCTCCACTTGTGCTTCTTGATCTGCAATGCAACCACCGAGAACACCGTGAACAACGGAACGTATGAACACCGTGAACAACGGAACGTATGAACACCGTGAACAACCAGGAACGTCCATTGATCAGTCCGTGTAACAATGCGAACAGTGAACACCATGATCACGTGAACGTAGAAAACACGCGCAAGCCGAAAACGAGCAGCTGGCCACAGAGAAACATACGCAACCGGCCCAGCGGTATATGTCCAGAAGCGCAAATTATCTCTGTCGTAAAACACAGGGAACACAAGTAGATCATCTGCTCCGAGCCGCAGTGCCATGATCAAAGTTCTTTCACGTCCGTGGTCAGCCGAGAGTTACCTATCATTCTTTATTGTATAGTGCCCACTCTATCAATGAGCAACAATAGCCTACTTCACACATCATACTAGGGCCTACATTATGACTGATACTTATTTACCACTGCAAGTGCCTCCCCCCTATAACGCCTAACTATCTTCCTTCACACTCCAACTCATATCTCACATCTATCATCACTCTTTCCTTCTCTCTCATAACTTCCGCTCAGCATTCTCCGCTCACCGCTCTGCCGCCCACACGACCACTGCACATAAAACCTCCTCCTCGGACATTCACCTCTTTCCTCCTCGCTCTTCTACGTACTCACTCATATTTCTCTCCCATGGCCCATCTCTTCAATATCTCTCTCCCTGTCCTCTATTCTCTCATTATCCCTCTCATCTATATATATATCTTATCCCTTCTTCTATCTATCTTATTACTCTAATGTCATTCTCCTTCTATTCTCTCTCGTGCAATAGTATATATGTGCTTATCTATCAGTATGAATTATAGATAATAGGCCTCGAAATAGTGATAGATAAATTGGTTACAGATAACATATGTTAATGCAGACAATTAAGGCACATTTGACAGGAGGTGTTAGTTCTTCACTGGCGGAAGGAGAACTATTAGACCAGTACACATTGGCACTCGAAACCAGTCACCTACTGACCTATCGATTGGTTGAGTTCCCTACTCATTTGCGAATAAGTACAAGATAGAAACGGTAAAGATGGTGTTCAGCAGCTATCTAATTAGGTTCTGTACAGCCTAACCGATGTTATTTGATTTGTGAGTTTGTAGTATAAATGACCAATTATGTGATAATATTAGTAATAAAATAACTTTATAACTAATAATATTATATATATTATTATATATATATATATCTATATATATATATTTATATATTATTTATATTCATAATTTTAATTTATAAATTATATTTATATTTTCCGCTTATTAAACCGTCCATCAGCAGGCCGCCGCGTATCTCACCTCGCATGTAACTTCCTCGACTGTGGCGTAGTAGATGATGAAGAGCGACGAAGACGGCGCCTCGCAGCCGGCGATGCACGTAGTCCGCGTCAGTCACGTAGCGGAGCACGGCTTGACGGTGCGGAACGTCCACGACTGGCCCATGCCTCCGTCGCAGAGCATTACATTCAATATATGAGGGAACCTGCAGACGACAGGTGAGACGGATGAGCTATGTGGAT
>NW_014589271.1:0-1840 GCF_000485595.1 Priapulus caudatus | reverse complement strand
GGGATATATTCATTAGCTGAAACAGGTCCGTCCGTGATCTCCATAATACCTGTCGTCGAAGTACTGTGTATATCATGTGCCGCCACGCGTATCTTGTGCTATATGCTGGCAGTGCTATGGCGTGCGCAGCTGCGTCTTATCAATATCTGTTCGCCCTCGTCTATTGCACTATCGAGTCAGCTGCTGGGAAGCCTCTCGTCACGTCTAGAAAGCGAGCGAAGCTCGTAGTCGACGCGCCACAGAGGAGGCGTCCTGCGGGAAGAGGTGGAGGAGAGAGCGTTAAACCCGGTCGCTCTCTTTTATTGTCTTAGCTTCTATCTATCTTTAGTCATCCTCGGTATATGCTGTACATGTATTCTGCTCTTATCCCCTCCTCTCGTGCTCTCTCTCTGTGTGTCGTTTTCTGCGCGGGACCAGCTCTCGTCGTCTCATCTGCGCGGTCCTTCTCTATCGTATAATCCCTCTCTCTCTCTCTGTGTCCTGGCTCTGGCGCTACTAAATATCTAATATATGCCGCCGTCGTCTCTCTTCTCTCTGTCGTCTGTCATTTCCTTCTCACCTCCCTGTCTATTGTATCTATCTTCCGTCTGTCTCTGCTCGTCTTATATAATCTATCTCGGCGCCCCTTGTCTATCTATCTATCCCGCTGTCTATCTATGCTATCCTGTCTCTCCCTGTGCTTTCTCGGTCTCTGCTCGAAGTCGGTGCTCTCTCTGTCTCCGTTCTCTGGTCTCACGCTCCCGCTCGCATCGTCTTATGGATTATATTACAAATTCGCGCATTTCTACTCTCTCATCTCCTCTCGTCCCCCGTCTATCTTATGCGCTATTGCCCCTCTCTCCTCCCCCGGTCTATATCTATTATATACGCCCGCTCTGCGCCTCTTATCTCTATGCTATCTTCTCCCGTCTATTCTATGCCTATCTCTCTCCGCGTCTATCTATCTACTGCGCTCCCCGTCTATCTATCTATCTCTCGCCCCGTACTGAATCTATTGCTATTCCGGCGCGATCTATCTCATCTATCGGCCCCACGTCTTATCTATCTATCCCCCCCCGTCTATACTATCGTATGCGCCCTCCGTCACTATGCTACTCTCTATCTCCCGCCGTGCTATTCGTCTATCCTGATCCTGTCCCCCCTCACCTATTCTATATCCTACTTTCCCCCTCTCATTTCGCTATCTATCCCCAATCTCTCTCGTAATGCTCTATCCTATGATCCTGCCCGTCTATCCATCTATCCGCGTCCCTATCTATCTACTCCCTCTCCGTCTAATTCTCAGTCTTCTCCTCCCTATCTCTCCGTCTCTCTCCTGGCTCTCCTGCCCGTTTATGCTTATTTATTCCCCCGCACGTTCTATTTATCTATCCTCCCCGCTCAGTCCTCCCTGCGTCTATTCTATCTATCCCGCCCACGGGTTCTATATATCGTATCTCCCCGGTCTCGGCTTCTCTCTGCTTCTCAGTGCTCGTCTCGTCTCTCGTCCTCTCCTCCGTCTGTTGAGTCTCTCTCTGCTCTCCCTCCTTCCCGCTCCATCCTCAGTCCGGCCGACTCACCAGGGATGGGGTCGGAGGAGGTGGCTTCCTCCTCCAGCACCTGATGAAGGAGAAGCTCCAGCACGTGCGGGAAGTAGGGAAGGCCGTTGCAGCTCCGCGCGATATCCAGCGCGTGGAATCCCAGGCTGCGGAGAAACACGTGCAAGCCATCGATGTTATCACCCCTGCACACACACACACACAGTTGCCCGCACTGACCCCGATCCGACCCCACCACCACCCACAACCCTACCCCACCCCGTGGAATCCCAGGCTGCAGAGAAACACGTGCAAGCCATCGA
>NW_014589270.1:0-1843 GCF_000485595.1 Priapulus caudatus | reverse complement strand
CAAAAAATGAGTACAGCTTCTAGTTTAGTCAGTATCCAGCAAGCAATTGCAAAAGGAGCAACACCAGATGAACTCAATAATAAAATAAATTTGATGATAAAAGATGCATTACCGAACACAGAAATTTCAATTGATTACCAAAAAGAAGGTGAAAATAAAGCTGAAAAATCACCCAAAGGTAAGCCAGCTGATTTATGAGAAAACACCTCTGGCCTACCTATACAGAGGCCTTTGTAAAACACAAAGAGCCTCTTGCAAAACTCCATCAGTCCGGGCGTGCAAGTGGCAGCAAGTCGAATTAAACTAAATTTTAATCCGAATAAGCTTGAATATTAGCTTTTTTACAATTTACATGGTCATTTTATGAGATTTTGCTAAATTTAAGGCGCACTTTTCCGTGAGATTGATTTGAATTTTATTTTTATTACTCTATTTTTATGACTTGCCCGGATATTTTTTTAAGTAACCAGGATCATCATTTGGTTCGCAGTTAAAGCCAGGATGCCAAACATTAAATGGCACATCACTTTGGCATGTCCCCGTACACGGACAACTCGGCCACCAAATTCGTCTTTTAATCGTGCATTTACTCTTTCAACGGTACCACGTTCGTTATAGCGTATTGCTTCAGCAGTTTGATGACCAACTTGATGGCAGCGCTTCTCTTCTGCTTCAAGTTCTTTTTTTAATGCTTTATCCCGGCGTGGGTGAATATCAATCAGTGGGATATGTCCAAGCTGTCGGCTGACCTCATGAATCTGCGGTACATCGTACGCTGAGTCCATCAGGTCATACAGATGCGTTACCCTGTCATGGCTAATCTTGGCTAAAGGTATCGCAGCCTGACTATCATGTACCGATGCCGAGGTTAAAACGCAGCTAACCGGGATACCGCCATCTGCAGCATCAATATGTAGTTTGTATCCCGTCCAGCTGGTTTTATATCCTTTGCTATTTCTCTTGGTACCTACATCACATGCTTGAGGCAGCTCATCCAGCATTGCGTCAATACTCATGCCATTTGCTTGACGCTCAATTCGGGTAAGTGGCTTTGTTCGCACTTCGCCCTTTTTGGGGCGCCCAGGCTTTCCAGGTTGCTTTACCACCGGCACTTTCTTGACAGGCTTTTCCCTGGCTTCAATCGCCGTTGAGTCCCGGGAGTTATGACCAACGATTTCGTCTGCATAGTGAGTTTTGATAAACGTTTCATGAACAAGTTGGGGCAGCTGTGTTCTGGAGAACTCATCAAATGCGCGAGAGAAAGTAGACTCGTGAGGTACATCGTTAACTCGTTCCCAGCCACAAATACGCCTCAATGTTATGTCACAGGCCAATCGATCCAACAGCATCCGTGTTGTCGGCATGTTGTAGACCATCTTCGCAATAAATGTACGGGCAATAGCACTACGGCTTTTAAGCGGACAACCGGGAAAACCACGATTGGAATAAATAAACCTTTCTATTCGGAGAAGCTCCAAGGTGGTTACTAGTTCCTGTTGCTTCTTTGTTAGTTCGCCTAATTCCTCTGTCAGCCAAGGAAATAATGAACCTTGTATAGTTATCCAGCATTGTGATAAAGTCTCTCTTAACTTACTCATTTATAGTTACTTTTAGATTTGTTTTGATGTCTCTATTTTAACATTTACGAGCAAGTTCTTTTCTTCTTCTGGCTGTTTCAGCCACTAATTCCCTATGCTTTTATGAGTTTTGCAAGAGGCTCAATTATGGGCGATTTATGGAGTGTCATGAGCAACTCTCACGCTGGCTCTATAAACGTCTGATTACAAGATTTAGACAAGCAAGCATTGTCACCGATTATCATTTTATGTATTCCGACTTAGCT
>NW_014589269.1:0-1844 GCF_000485595.1 Priapulus caudatus | reverse complement strand
CGTTTTCAGGCTCGGCTGCCTCTATGATATTTACTTCAGTTAGTGCCAGACCATCGACTGAGGACTCGATAACTTCAGAACTTGTTTCAGTAATTTCGGTAGGTGCCTGGATTGCTTGCTCGACCACTTTTGGCGCCTCGCTTTCTACGATCTGTTCGACCTGCGGCACCTGCAAAGGTTTTGTCAAAACTACTGTCTCGTCATTGTCACCCTGCTTTTCGCGGTTTGATTCATTGATGATTTGCGTCGTTTTTTGAGGTTCTTCCATTGGCATTGAATAAACAAAATAACCGGCAACAACCAGTGCAAAGCGGTAACCAGGAGCTAACCACCCTAGATTGGCCATGCTGGGTTTCGGATTGTTATATCGCCTGGACGATGGAAACGTCTATGGGCGCGAGTCCCCGGCGCATCGGGCGCTCGGCACAACTGCATCCAGCGGCTGGACAAAAACACCACGAACAAGGGCATGGCAAACTGGCTTTCTCAATTGCGACGTGGAAATGTTATCGATGGTGCCCAAGAGGGTTCCGTCGGGAATAAACTGATCGTAGATATACATGCGCCTGGCTTCGATTATTTACAGGGCATGAGCTTGAAAGCTCTGGGCTTCGTGAAATTTTTGACGCTACTGGCGGAAGGCGTCCAAAGCCTGACTGGCTATCTGGCGACGGATAACAGTTGAGCTTTTTCTGGCCGCCATCGACGTGACCGAACTCTCAAAAATAAAACTGATAGCTGGTGGCCTTGTTCCCGAGCCAGCCCTCAAAGTGGATCGACGAAGAATAACCTCACACCCTTGGTCGCCGGACACCTCTCTCAGAACGATGTTGTTGTTCAATTGCGCGGGCCAAATCGAACCGCATCTGGTTCGCATCGGTCAGAATGGCGACTGGATCAAAGTCTAAATCCAGATGGGATATTAATTTCAGGTAGCCGTTGAGCCCTGAAGTGTGCGTTAACTAACGGGTTTGCCAACAAACTGGTGTCGTAGAGCAAAAAGCGGAGACGAGAGCCACGGTCGGATATTCTCCAAAGAACGAAATTCCATTCAATTGGGCGGACTGATGAGTAAGGAAGTAAGGGATTGGATCACAGGATGGCGGTTAAAGATAAATTGATTTATAGAATCTGCTACGATTGAAGCAGCGATAGTTGGACTGGAATCTCATCATATAGCACCTCTATTACAAAAATAGGCCTGGAATACAAACTCATAGACATGGTCGAAACGCGGACTGGATAAACTAAGGGTCTAAACTAACAACTATGGTGCACAAAGATTTACTCCATCCAGTCAATCACTTGCACTGGCGCGGCAGCAAACCAGCCCTGATCATTTGTTTCCAGAAGTCGACCGGACGACTAGATAAAGAGGATGGATGAAGTGTGGTCTACTGAATGCCGAATATTGCTGATGAGTGCATGGATCATTGCCAGGCAAGCGGGTGAGAGGCTTTCCTGAGCGTGGGCTGATGCTCAGTCGAGAATTGAAGAAGTCCTTGCAGCAAGACTAAACGACAGCGATGGCGTCTGGTCGAGAGCTCACTGGTGCCTCGAACCCACTTCGACGTTTAGAGGGACAGAGGTAACACTTATCAAGCGACCATGCCATTATTTTCGGTTTCTCTGGCTCTGGTTAGCAAGGCTCAGGTTGTTCTAGCGGTTATTTACGACCCCATGCGTCAGGAGTTTTTTTTCGGCTATTAAAGATAAGGGATTCTGGATTAATAACACGCGCTTAGAACGCCCGACACAACCACCACAATTATCCAGTTCAATCGCATTTATCGATTTCAAGCGATTACCGACTAATCTCAGGAAAGGTCTGGTAGACGATTGCC
>NW_014589268.1:0-1844 GCF_000485595.1 Priapulus caudatus | reverse complement strand
GAGAGAGGAGAAGGAGAAGACGAGGAGAGAGAGAGCAGAGAAGAGAGGAGGATGAGAGAGAGAGAGAGAAAGAGTAGAGAGAGAGAGAGAGAATGAGGAGCAGAGAGAGAGAGCAGGGCGAGAGAGAGAGGACTTCGAGAGAGAGAGAGAGAGACAGAGAGAGAGAGATGAGAGATGAGAGAGAGACGGCTGAGAGACGAGAGACGAGAGAGAGAGAGAGTTGCGTGGGTATGTCTTGGATGTGTTGAGAGTGTGTGCGAGTGTATTGTACGTGCTCACGTGCGTGCGTGCGATGCGTTGGCTGCGTGCGGTTGCGTGCGTGCCGTGCGTGTGTGCGTTGCGTGGCGTTGCGCTGCGTTGCGTCGTGTTGCGTGCGATGCGTGCGTGCGTGCCTGTTGCGTGTGTGCAGTGCGGTGGTGCGTGCGTGCGTGGTGCGTGTGGTGCGTCGTGCTCGTGGTGCGTGCCGGTGCGTGGTCCATCACTTACTCCATCACCGCTAATTCTACATCCGTCTCTCCGCCGTCGTCGTTGCCATGGCGACGCGCGTATCTAGGACGTACACACGCTGGACCTGGAGCGGTATAAGTACGGCGGTACGAACATCACGGCTCTATCGCTCTCGGTCGAACTGCCTGACCCTTCCGCTGTTCCGCGCTGCGCCGCCGCCGTCGCTGACGACGACGACGACTACGATCAGGACGACGCGATCGCCGCGGCAACGGCGCGTGACTCACCGCTGCTGACCGACCGTTCGCGGCGTGACGGTGAGTGCTTTGCCCTCTATAAATCGTTGAAGCGTTTGAATACGATGCTGACCATCTATTAATTATACTAACGTGCTGCCCTCGTATATATTACTACACGTGCTGCCCTCTATAATATACTACACGTGCTGCCCTCTATAATATACTACACGTGCTGCCCTCTATAATATACTACACGTGCTGCTCTCTTTCTTTCTATGTGTTCTCCGTTATATATTTACATACATGTGCTGCCCTATATCTATCTATATCTGTCACCCTCCTTATCACCATAGCGACAGATTTAATAATATTAATATAGAAAAATTTAATAAATTGGGGCAAGGTTAATCTATATAATCTGTCGCTACTTTGTCGCTCGAATGGGAATATTTTAGCGATTGTGAGTAAGAGTGCCTTTGTTGATATGCTGAAAATATAGTTCTACGGTATGAATCCGCTACGCACAGAGCTCTTACTGTGTGCTGCAGAGCAAAGATCTACGTAGTTAGATTTATTTTTTATTATTTTAATCACTATCTGTAGCCACCGTAGTTTTTGTCTCCGTTATCTATCGAAGTTTTTAGGACTAAAATTTAATGCTCAATAAAATTCTAGTATTTCATCTCATTAAAATAAGCAGCAGGGTCATAAATTAGTTTTTAGGGCCCCCATGTGTTTGTCTAGCTGTGTGTGTATGTGTGCGTGCGTGCGTGCGTGCGTGCGTGCGTGCGTGCGTGCGTGCGTTTGTTTGTTTGTGCGTGTGTGTGTGTGTTCAGAGCGGTAATGAAACTAATCAGTTGCAAAATTGCAAAAATTTTGCTGTTTAAAATGCGTGTTCTTTCTCCCGTTCGTTTTTTTTATCGTCGATACATCAAAGAAAATCGTGACTTCATCGTCGGGTTTCTTTTCGCACGTTAACGCGATAAAATACTATAATTATGCGGAGAAAATGACGGCACATGAAATGTGTACGTGATGTATACTTGACGTACTTCCCTACATACTATGCGTAACGTATACGGTATATACACGGTATATACATGTGATTTACATGTGACGTACACGTGACGTACACGTGACGTACATGTGACGTACATG
>NW_014589267.1:1613-1846 GCF_000485595.1 Priapulus caudatus | reverse complement strand
GAGAGGAGGAGGGTAGAGGGTTCATTAAGGGCGCTGCGGGTCTTAATGATCTCAGCTAATTATGCGCACGGGGAGTTTGAGATAGAGAAGGTGAGTGGACGAGTGAGAGGGAGGGAGTGGAAGTGTCGCGATTGAATGAGTGCAGGATTGATGTGTGTGTGTGTGTGTGTGTGTGTGTGTGTGTGTGTGTGTGTGTGTGTGTGTGTGTGTGTGTGTGTGTGTGTGTGTGTGTG
>NW_014589267.1:0-282 GCF_000485595.1 Priapulus caudatus | reverse complement strand
CGAGAGGGAGAGGGAGAGAGAGAGAGAGCGCGAGAGAGAGGGGGGAGGGAGGAAAGGGTCATTTCGTCTGTCGGCATCTTCACAGTGGAGTCCGCGGCAGCACGCGACAACAACAGCAGAGAATGACCAGTTGGCCAGACATTGTTTGCCGTGTTTACGGCGCGGCTGCACCTTGACCAGCGGCCGGAGCAGCAGCCGATTGTGTGTGTGTGTGTGTGTGTGTGTGTGTGTGTGTGTGTGTGTGTGTGTGTGTGTGTGTGTGTGTGTGTGTGTGTGTGTGTG
>NW_014589266.1:0-1846 GCF_000485595.1 Priapulus caudatus | reverse complement strand
GATCGGGCTCCGAGGAAAGAGAAGTACGACGAGAGAGAGAAGGAGGCGAGAAGAAATGAGAGAGAGAGAGAGGCCCGGGGCGAGAAAGAGAGAGAGCAGAGAGGAAGAGGACGAGGCATGGGCGGCGGAAAAGAGAGAGAGAGAGACGAGAGAGAGAGAGAGCGAGAAGAGAGAGAGAGAGAACGTGAGAGGCGGAGAGATGAGAGAGAGGAGAGAGATGAGCGCAGAGATAGAGAAGAGAGAGGGCGAGAAAGAGAGAGAGCAGAGAGAGAAGAACGCGAGAGAGAGAGACAGGAGAGAGCAGAGAGGGGGGGCGAGAAAGAGAGAGAGAGCGAGGAGAGGGAGAGAGAGAGGAGAGACGGGAAGATGGAGAAAGAGGAGAGAGAGGCCAGATGAGAGAGCAGGAAGAGAGAGAGAGAGAGACGAGAGAGAGAGGGGGGGAGAGAGAAGAGAGAGAGAAGTCAGGTTTGTTGCTTTCTTGTGATGACGTTTCGTAGCGTACAGGCGAAGCATCTGTGTGACGCAAGCGTGACTTCAGCGTGCTCATTATCATCGTTCGTGATCTACGTCGATTAGAGAGCCAGAGGTCTTTTTTTTTTTTTTTTTTTTTTTTATTTTTTTTTTTTTTTTTTTGGTTTTTTTTTTTTTTGTTCTTTTTTTTTTTTTTTTTTTGTTTTTTTTTGGTGACCGCCACAGTAAGCTAGGAACCACGCGCGCCGCCGCCACGCTCCGCCGACTCTCGTGCTCTCTTCGCGCCTTGCCGTACCGTACGTTTGCGCGTGAATGTTTTCTGCTTGGCAGGTTGGCATTCCATAGTCGGCGAACAAAGGCAACGCGTGGGGTGATAGAGTTGACGCTAGCTAGCAGCGCCGCCAGCATTTCTCCTATCTCTCTCCCCCTCTCTTTATCTTATCTCTCTCTCTCTCTCGTCGACTTTGTTATCTATGCTCTTTCTCGGCTCTTTACTTGGTCTTTCTCGGGTTCCTCTAAATTTAAAAAAAATTTTTTTTTTCTACAAAAATTTTCTATCTAGCTAGCCTTACTAGGTATCTATCTATCTATCTTATATCGTAAATCTACTCAGTAGCCTAGGTATCTATCTTATCAATTTATCTACTCTAACCTACTATGCTATCGTATTCTTCTATCTGATCTATCTATCTATCTATCTATCTATCTATCTATCTATCTATCCTATCTAGTCTATACTATCTTATCTATCTAGCTAGCTATCTATCAATCTATCTAGTCTATCTATTTATCTATCTATCTAAGTCTATCTATCTATCTATCTACGGTCGGTGGGGTTTTTATATCTATCTATCCATCCATCCATCCATCCATCTATCTATCTAATCGGATCTATTCTATCCATCCATTCTATCATCTGTCTGTCTTGTCTGTCTATCTATCGATCTGTCATGTCTGATGCTGTCTGTCTCTCTCTCTCTCTCTCTCTCTCTCTCTCTCTCTCTCTCTCTCTTTCTCCTACATTCAGGGGGAGAAGAGCTGCAGCAGACAAGCAAGCATGGACTGTGAGCATGTCGCTTGTTAATGTCAGACGTCATCGATTGCCACCACGACTTTGTTTACGTGATGTCGTAACATTGCCTCACATTTGATTCGCATGCGCTGGGGGAGGGGTACGGGGGGAGGTCGCGGGGAGGAGGGTGCGGGGGAGGAGGGGTGGGGGAGTGGCGGGGCGGAGGGGCGGGGGAGAAGATGCGGGCGGGGACGGGCGGGGACGGGCGGGGACGGGCGGGGACGGGCGGGGAGAGGAGGAGCGAGGGAGGAGGGAGTAGGTGCGGGAGAGAAGGGGAGATAGAGAGAGAGAGAGAGAGAAGAA
>NW_014589265.1:0-1847 GCF_000485595.1 Priapulus caudatus | reverse complement strand
GTGTGTGTGTGTGTGTGTGTGTGTGTGTGTGTGTGTGTGTGTGTGTGTGTGTGTGTGTGTGTGTGTGTGTGTGTGTGTGTGTGTGTGTGTGTGTGTGTGTGTGTGTAAGGAATATCGAACCTTGTCCATTAGTATCTCATACCCATCAGTATCTCAGGCACGTACGTATATACATCGTACTAATTACACGTGCTCTGTACTGTACGCGAATTCATTGTCATTGCTGCTACCTATTCCTCCTTCCTCCTCCTCCTCCTCTTCCTCCTCCTCCTCCTCCTCCTTCCTCCTTCTTCTTTTCCTCCTCCTCCTTCCTCCTCCTCCTCCCTCTTTCCGCCTTCCTTCTCCTCATCTCCACAATCCTCCTGCCTCCTCCTCCTCCTACCTCCTCCTCCTCCTCTTCTCCTCCTCCTCCTCTCCTGCCCCCCCCCCCCTCCTCCTCCTCCTCCTTTTAGTCTTTCTTCTCTTCCCTCTTTTCTCTTCCCTTCTCCTCCTACTCCTCCTTATTCCTCCTCTTTTATCCTTCTACTCTTCCGCTTTCTACCTCCTACCTCCTCCTCCTCCTCCTCCTCCTCCTCCTCCTCTCCTTCCTATCCCTCCTCCTCGCAGATGAATATATGCGCGTTATATACGGGCTGACATGTGCATAATTGTACTATCCTCTAGCGCTCAGTGCTAACTAATTCACTTCTGTATGATCTCACGTCCACGGTACTCTAGAAGCATGCCTCCTAATACATGCACTAGTATTAGGCGTATCTATCTATATATATATATAGTATATATATATATATAGCAGAGAGAGAGAGAGAGAGCAGCAGAGAGAGAGATGAGAGCAGCAGAAGAGAGAGAGATGAGAGAGAAGCAAAGGAGAGCAGAGATGGCCCGGCCAAGGGAAAAGAGAGATAGATGAGAAAGAGGAAGAGACGCAGAGGCAGAGGAGACGAGAGCAGCCAGAGACAGGAGCCGAGAGAGAGAGAGCAGAGAAGAGAGAAGATGTAGAGAGAGCAGAGAGAGAGAGAGAGGAGAGAGCACGAGAGACGGAGAACGGGTGAGATGGGTGAAAGATTAGCAAGACATGCCAGACAGGCACAACAGATAGGCCACGACACATAGGCAGAGAGAGAGAGAGAGAAGACAGAGGACGCAGAGCAAAGAGAGAGAGAGAGAGAGAAGGAGGAGCAGAGAGAGAGAGAGAGAGGAGAGAAGACCGAGAGAGATGAGAGAGAGAGCATGCCATGAAAGACAGAGATGGTGCAGGGGACACGCCACATCCCTCCCAGCTATCTATCTCCGCGCCTTACGCCTCTTACCTCGCGAGATATAGAAAAGAGATAGCAGCAACGAGAGAAAGCAGAAGTATAGTTATAGCAGATGTGCCGGCACATCGTGAGATGTGGTTATATGTATATAGAGCAGATGGATCATATCAGACAGCTGAATTCATGCTTGTTTGACAACGTCGATGATATCCCCGGCGAACACATCGTAAACATTCGCGGCAAATATTAACACGCAAATACAAAACATACACATCCCTTCCTCCCTTGCTCTAGCCTCATATATAGTTCTGGCAAACGGTCTCTACGTACTTACAGGTCTGCCGCGCGCGCAGCACACACACATCACACACACACACACACACACACACACACAGCACACACACACACACACACACATACAGCACACACACACACACACACACACACACACACACACACACACACACACACACACACACACACACACACACACACATATATATATAAAATATATATATATATACACACAACACACACACACACACATATATACTAATATATATAACCTATATATATATTATATATATA
>NW_014589264.1:0-1850 GCF_000485595.1 Priapulus caudatus | reverse complement strand
GAGATGAGATGAGCAGACGCGAGCGATCGCGACGAGGGAGAAATAGAAGAGAGGAGAGAGAATCGCAGCGCGAGTAAGATAGGAGAGAGAGCGATGAGAGAGAGAGAGAGAGACGAGAGGGAGCGTGAAGAGAGAGAGAGGAGAGGGCAAGATGAGAGATGACCGGGAGAGACGAGGAGATGAGCAAGAGAGAGAGAGATGTAGAGTGATGAGACGATGAGAGGAGAGAGAGAGCGAGAAGCAAGAGAGATGGAGAGAGAGAGAACGGAGAGAGAGGAGGAGAGCGAGCGAGAGAGAGAGAGCGAAAGCGAGGAGCGATTCGATGAGAGCGAGATATGAGCGAGAGAGAGTCGTGGAAATGAGATGACGAGAAATGAGAGTGAGAGCAGAGAGATAAGAGATGAGAGAGAGCAGAGATGATGAGAGAGCAGTAGAGAGAGCGAGAGAGAATCTTGCCGAGAGATGTAGAGAGATGAAAGATGAGAGAAAAAATCAAGAGAGAGAGATGAGCAAGAGATTCGAGGAGAGCATTCTGGCTCGCGTCATTATTGCGTTGGCTTCCGCTTGCCTGCGCTGCTTCTCCCTCTCCGGCCACGTTAAGCAGGCTGCGTGGATTCTAGCGGCGATTGGTCAGCGGTGAGTGGGCGCGACCTTCCGCGCGCGAGCGCGATGGCGCGTTTTTTCGCCTTCAGCGAGGAATCTAAGACCACATCACCGACGCTTGAATTGATGAATGTTGATTGACAAGTCTTAGAATGATATTTATTCCATGCCCCCCCTCGTCTTCTCATATATATATGTGTGTGTGCATGGTCGGCTGTGGGAGCTGTGGGTGTGGTGTTTGTGTGTGTGTGTGTGCGTGTGCGTGTGTGCGTGTGTGTGTGTGTGTGTGCGTGCGTGCATGCGTGCGTGTGCGTGTGTGTGTGCGTGTGCGTGTGCGTGTGTGTGTGCGTGTGTGTGTGCGTGCGTGCGTGCGTGCGTGCGCGCGCGCATGTGTCTGCGCATATATCTATATATCTATATATGGAGAGAGACAGACACAGAGAGAGAAATACAAAGAGAGAGAGAGTTGGACGTACACGCGTTCGCGCACGCACTCACGCATGCACGCACGCGCGCACGCATGAACGCACGTACTCACGCATGCACGCACGTACTCACGCATACACGCAGTCACGCATGCACGCACGTAGTCACGCATGCACGCACGTACTCACGCATGCACGCACGTACTCGCGTATGCACGCAGTCACGCATGCACGCACGTACTCACGCATGCACGCAGTCACGCATGCACGCACGTACTCACGCATGCACGCACGTACTCGCGTATACACGCAGTCACGCATGCACGCACGTACTCACGCATGCATGCACGTACTCGCGTATACACGCAGTCACGCATGCACGCACGTACTCGCGTATGCACGCACGTAGTCACGCATGCACGCACGTAGTCATGCATGCACGCATTGCGAAGCGCTATGACGTACGCAGAAGATCTCGTTAATAGATCTGATTAAACATTCACGTGTCTCGCCAAATGAGTCAGCATGTCAAACTCAACTAAGAGCCTTTCGGGAGAGGAGGGAGGGAGGGGAGCGGTGGGGGGAGAACAGCAGGCGGGCTTCTCGAGAGGGGAAGAAGCCATTTGCGCCGAATGCACGCATTTCATCAATATGCGATGGCACAGCAAATCGTCATGTCGCTGGCAATTGTGTGCCGAACGTTAAGAGCAAGGTCAATAAATAAGGACCAGCGCCGTCAGTGTTGGCATGAACACGATATAGAGAGAGGGATTGGAAGAGAGAGGGAGAGAGGAGAGGGGAGAGAGAGAGAGAGGAGGGAGG
>NW_014589263.1:0-1851 GCF_000485595.1 Priapulus caudatus | reverse complement strand
TTTTATAATTTTTTTTTGTTAATTAGGTGCAGGAGCGGATACATAGAAACACGGCGAACAATGATGGCCGCACCGACAGTACATGTTAGCTGCTGTTAACTCGGTCATTTACGGATAGCGGTTCAGCGAGCGTTATTAAGTGGTGCAGGCGCTACCAATAGAAACACGGCAGACTAATGATGGCCATCACTTCATCCCGACACGGCAGTAATCGTTAGCGAGCTCGGAACGGTCATACGTATATCGGTCACACCGCGAGCGGGCATCCTCCCCGGCGGGGTCATGCGTATTAGGCTGCAGAGCGCTAAACATAGAAGCAGCGCCGGCGGGCATGAATGGCTACACGCGCAGTAAAATTCGAGAGCTAGGCTGTTAAAGGTCATATGGGAGGGACGATATACGGGTGCACAGCGTTATTGAGGTGCAGGTGTAACATAGAATAGCACGCGGCCGTATGCCAGGCTACACGGTAAAAAAACAGTAATGGTTAGCACGCACATTAAGCGTTTCAATTAAACCGGATACGTCACAGGCAGCGTTGTTAGGTGGGGCAGGTGCTAACATAGGACACGCGGCGATGCAGCCTGATCACAGGCAGTATGGTAAGCAGCTGGGTAGCGTCATACGGATTTATCGTGTCACCAGCATTGGTTCAGTGTGCATGGTCGCTAAGCATAGAACAGTCGCCGGAGCAATGATGGCATACACTGCCGCGCATTAATTGGAGCAGCTGTTAACGGTCATACGGATACGGTCACAGCGTTGTTAGGTGCAGGTGCTAACATAGAACACGCGAAACATGATGGCCGCACCGCAGTAATAGTAGCAGCTATTAAAGGTCATACGGATACGGTCACAGCGTTATTAGGTGCAGGCGCTAACATAGAACACGTGGCCGATGGTGGCTACACGGCAGTAATGAGCGCAGCTGTTAACGGTCATACGGATATCGTCACAGCGTTTTTAGGTGCAGGCGCTAACATAGAACACGCGGACAATGATGGCGTCACCGCAGTAATGGTAGCAGCTATTAATGGTCATACGGATACGGTCACAGCGTTATTAGGTGCAGGCGCTAACATAGAACACGGGAAACATGATGGCCGCACCGCAGTAATGGTAGCAGCTATTAACGGTTATACGGATACGGTCACAGCGTTATTAGGTGCGGGGGCTAACATAGAACACGCGGCCGATGATGGCGCCACCGCAGTAATGGGAGCAGCTATTAACGGTCATACGGATACGGTCACAACGTTGTTAGGTGCAGGCGCTAACATAGAACACGCGAATCATAATGGCTACACCGCAGTAATGGCAGCGGCTGTTCACGGTCATACGGATACGGTCACCGCGTTATTAGGTGCAGGTGCTAACATAGAACACGCGATCGATAATGGCATGACGGCGTTGATGTGTGCTGCCAGTAGCGGTCATACATCGTGTGTCATGAAGCTACTAGCAACAGGAGCGCGTGTGGAGCGTCGCGATCAACGTGGCTGGACGGTGTTGGCGTCGGCTGCCAGCGGCGGTCACGCAAGCATTGTGACGGAATTATTGGATAAAATAAGGGCGTGGCATCCTAAGGACGTGCAAACAGCGTACCAGGTGGCCGTAGATTGCGCCCGTGTCGTCACCATCAACGACGGCTATAGAGAATCTGCCGGCGCTTTACTGGCACACCAATACTTTTTCAGTGAGCTGCCCGACCGTTGTTATTGTGACATAGAACGTGAGGTACGTTGTAATGTCAGTGGTGTGACGTCACTGTCTGGTATATGGGAGACGTCAGGCTTGGGAAGATTAGAGCATCGGGAGGAATGCGATCAAATGCGGGACGCCGTGCAGGAC
>NW_014589262.1:0-1854 GCF_000485595.1 Priapulus caudatus | reverse complement strand
TCCCTCAAAATTTCACAGAGGACTATAGCTAAGACAGGTTTTATGTATCTAGAATTTTAGAAAATGTACTCAATCTTCGCGAGATATTAGTTATACCACTATCCTACGCGCCTAGCCGCGCGTATATTATTAAGCCTATGGCGATACGTGGCGTATATTTTGCGTAATAATTAAATTATTTCGTGCTTCAATAAACTCAAATCTCAGAGACCATAGCTAAAGATGTGTTATCAGCTATCTAGATTTCTAGAAATGAAACTCACATTCGTGTCGCGAGATATGAAGTGAATACCACTTCATGCCGGCCTATACTAGCGCAATAACGAATGCGCCGCGGGGGGGGGAGGGGCTAACAGCTGTATACAATGCGCCAGTACAGGCGGCCGCGGTTCGAACTTAATCATCTGTATTCACTTCTAAGAAATATCTACATGGGCACCCCTCACCACCCAATATTTACTATACTGCCATAGCCCAACAACTGTCCCAAGTTGATGCTTTGTCGCTCTGTAACATCATGATAGCTAAGGGACCTGGACTATAAGGAATTACATTGTCGGCATCCCCCTCTAATAGTTCTATAGTACTGCCATAGGCTTACAACGTGCCAAGTTTGATGTTTTGTCAGCTCTGTAACATCATAAGTAACGGGACCGCGACAAAGTGTTTACAATCACAATTGCATTCCATAACCGGTGACGACAGCGCCCGCTTCCGCGGATAGTTCCGCCGGTACCCATTAATCGGTATGAATATTCGCGTGTTGTTATTTTCGCGTCGGGGAATTAAACCACCGCAAAATATACAAGCCTATAACAGTATTCTGTCCGCGTGTAAACACACTATCGAGGTAACACTAACGTGTCGACGTACATCAGTAACTATCTATCTATCTATCTATCTATCTATCTATCTATCTATCTATCTATCTATCTATCTATCTACCTATCTATCTATCTATCTATCTATCTATCTATCTATCTATCTATCTATCTATCTATCTATCTGTCTATCTATACAGTGTATTTATATATATATAATATACATATGAGACACGCGTATAGAAGAGTTTCGCATGGAATTTCACGTCACCTCCTCGGTGTCAACGCCTGTTCGAGAAGAGCAACTATATTTGTAAGTTTTCGCGACGTATACAAGGTCGCGCAGACATCACAGATCACATTTTTTGATTGTTCTATATGAACTTAATCATCTTTGCACAGAGTGGTGGATACTCAGCACATAAACAAAGCTAACTGCAATTGAACGCAACGTGCACCAACTGCCAGCAACTCTAACCTAATGTCGTCAAAAGTCAAATAAGTTCATCAAAGGTTCATTACCTTGTCGATGACGCACCGTCGCAGTTCATGACGTCATTACAGACGAGAATCTGGTCGCATACGGGTAGTTGAGGCTTATTGTGCTCCGGGGCGATCATTTCTATAACCTGTGCATGTTTGTGTTGTTAGTGCTCACGCAAATCAACGACATTCAAGAGGATTGATAATGAGTGCAAAGTGCCGGTGACCATAATAACGAGGAAGCGCTAAGATGGATGTTATCCAGAGTAGATAATAGGAGATATCCAATTATCTACTCTTGATGTTATGGTAGCATTCGTAAATGTCGACTTGCGTGCTGTGCTTGCAGCTGCGCCAACGTTATTATGGTTTTAGAAGGTAAACGATGTATAACTGAAACGCTCGCGCACGTACGAATGAACGCAAGCACGCACACACACACACATATCCCACATACAAACGCACGCACGCACACACACACACACACCACACACACACACACGCGCGCACGCACGCACACACACACACACACACACACACACACACACAC
>NW_014589261.1:0-1857 GCF_000485595.1 Priapulus caudatus | reverse complement strand
AGAGAGACAGAGACAGTGCGAGTGAGAAAGAGAGACAGACAGAGGCATTATGCTTAACTCTCTCACCACCTGCATTGTCTCCCTCTCTCGGTATACCACATGCATTGTCTCCCTCTCTCGGTATACCGGCTAGAATGTCTCCCTCTCTCGGTATACCACCTGCATTGTCTCCCTCTCTCGGTATACCACCTGCATTGTCTCCCTCTCTCAGTATACCACCTGCATTGTCTCTCTCTCTCGGTGTACCACCTGCATTGTCTCCTTCTCTCGGTATACCAGCTGCATTGTCTCCCTCTCTCGGTATACCACCTGCATTGTCTCCCTCTCTCGGTATACCATCTGCATTGTCTCCGCCCTTCTCGGTATAAGCAGCTCATTCGGTTCACTGCATGTCTCCCTCTTCGCGATATACGCACTACAATGGTTCCTTCTCCTCTCGCAGATGCGAGGGAGACGCGTGAGAAGCGCACGGAGGAGAGGAGGGAGTCTGCCAGCAGCAGAGGGAGGGCCGGAGACCCGGGGAAGGACAGGCTGCGCCGAGAGAGGAAGGAAGGAGACCGCCAGGCGACGGACAGGGAGGGACACCGATGGGAGAGGAGGGACGGTAGAGCAGCCAGCAAAGGAAGGTGAGGCAGAGGTGAAGGGTAGGATAGCAGGGGGAGGGAGACTTGTCTGAGGGAGAAGACGGAAGCGTTGGGAAGGTGTGGATGAGGGGGAAGACCCCGGGTCGTGTTGGGATGTATCCCCCGGAGCTCATTTTCTGCATATTTTTTCCTTTTTTCTGATTTCCACCAGCTCCTCCCTTTAACCAGCTTCCTACTCTCTTACCTTCCTCTCTCACCTACCTACTCTCTCACCTTCCTCTCTGACCTACCTACTCTCTCACCTTCCTCACAGCTCCTCCGTTTCACCTTCTTCTCTAACAGCTCCTCCCTCTCTTACGTCCTCTCTCTCACATCTTGCGCGAGTCCTCCCTCGGCAAGTGTCTCCCCATCGAGGCGATGTCGGCGGCCGCAGACCTCCTCCTATTCACCCGCCTCCTCTCTGACCTTCCTCTCTTACAGCTCCTCCCTCTCTTATGTCCTCCCTCTAACAACGCCTCTCTCACCAGCTTCCTCTCTTGCAGCGAGTCCTCCCTCGGCAAGCGTTTCCCGCAGAGGACGATTGTCGGCGGCCGCGAACCTCCCTTATCACCGCCTTCCTCTCTCAGCCTACCTCTCTTACCTGGCTCCTCTCTTGTCCTCGTCTTGCAGTCGAAGGTCCTCCCTCGGCAAGCGTTTCCCCGTCGAGCGGATGTCGGCGCCGACCTCGACGCGCAGCTGCAGGCGGGAGGAGGAGAGAAGGCCGCGCGCCGCGGAGGAGCTGCGTCGCCGCGAGAGGAAGCCCGGCGGCTCAGTCTCGAAGAGGATAAGCTCGGCGCGCGGGAGAGGCCCGAGCGCGCGCCCTGGGCAGGCCGGAGAGAAAACCGTCGAGTCGTAGCGCGCCGGCAGGCGGGGACGCGCGATCGCCGCCATGGGCGGCGCTACGCAGCGCTGAACTCGAGCGGCGTAACCGTGACGACGAGGGAGGGTTCGCGAAGCTCGACTCGCAGTCTGAGAATTAACACGGCCGTTTCGTGAAGAAGCTGGTGAGGCTGGTCGCTTCATGAGTGGCTGCTTCACTTGTCTTTGTTTTTGTCTTTGTCGTTTGACCGTTGTTTGCGAGCGAGGTGAGGGTGGTGTTAGGCTTACGTGAGGCGGCTGAAAGCGTGAGTACTGTTCACTTGTTGTTTTGTTTTTAGCTCATACTGACGAAGTCAGATCAGCTGTAGTAGAATCGCATTAGCGTCCGTGCGTCCATGTGTCTGTGCGTCCGTGC
>NW_014589260.1:0-1859 GCF_000485595.1 Priapulus caudatus | reverse complement strand
GTGTGTGTGTGTGTGTGTGTGTATGTGTGTGTGTGTGCATGTGTGCGCGCGCGTGTGTGTGCGTGCGTGTGTGCGCGCGTGTGTGTGCGTGCGTGCGTGCGCGTGTGTTGTGTGTGTGCGTGCTAGCGTGCGCGAGCGTGTCGAGAGTATTCAACTTATGCTCATTGCACATTACGCTATTTCACTCTAACCTGCGATGATTTGCGTGCACATCGTGTACAAGTATACGGCTTCGTTCCTCGTACTAGGATGAGCCAGCGTATGTGTTGACTACGGCCTGTGTGGCCAAGACTGTGATGTCTCAAAGCGTGACTGTGATGTCTCAACGCGTGAATGGCAACGCTGACGCTGTCGAAACAATCATGAGTGGAAGATTGTAAACTCGTACGTGCCAACACGGCGGCCGCACGCTCTTCTATAGTTAGCTCACGAAACCCGAATAGAAGCGAATACCTTCCTCCAGCTGAAAGAAAAAACGACGCAGCCGTGGCTGGCCAGACAGGAGATGCGAGAGAGAGAGAGAGCGCGAGAGAGCGAAAGAGAGTGTGAGAGAGAGAGAGAGAGAGAGAGAGAGAGAGAGAGAGAGAGAGAGAGAGAGAGAGAGAGAGAGAGAGAGAGAGAGAGAGAGAGAGAGAGAGAGAGAGAAGAGAGAGAGCGCGAGAGAGAGAGAAGCGAAAGAGAGAGAGAGGCGCAGCGAGAGAAGAGAGAGAGCGCGAGAGAGAGCGCTCGAGAGAGAGAGCGAAAGAAAGAGAGCGCGCGCGGAAAAAGAGAGAGAGCGCGAAAAGAGAGAGAGAGCGCGAAAGAGAGAGAGACCGCGAAAGAGAGAGAGAGAGAGAGAGAAGAGAAGAGAGAGCGAGAGAAGAGGAGAGAGAGAGCGAGAGAGGGAGAGAGAGTGAGCGCGAAAGAGAGAGAAGGGGAGACAGAATGGGGTGGAGAGATGATGGAGCGAGCGCGTACGGGGAAGGCTATTCATAGACCCAGCATCCGCGCAGCACACAACGGTAGGAAACTCTAGGTCTCGCAGCTGTCGTTAGCCTGGTGTTCGGTGTTGCTCGCACATCGCCTGTAGATGCTGCGCAGCTCGGAAAAACTTAATGAAGCTGCTTATGTTGGTCAGAGCAACATCTAGCTGCGCTGATCTTTCTTCTCTCACTCTCTCTTCATCTCTTTTCTTCTTTCGCCCCCCCGGCCCCCCACTCTCTGTCGTGCCGTCTTTCTCTCTCGCTCTCTCCTCTCTCTCTCTCTCCTTCCTCTCTCTCTCCGCCTCCTCTCTCTCGCTCTAATGTTCTCTCTTGTCTGCTTTTCTCGCTGGATGTGCGTATGTCTCCCCTCTCTCTTCTCTCTCTCCTCTTCTCTCTCTCTCTCTTTCTTTCTCTGTTTTCGCTGGTGCCTCCGCGTGTATGTCTCTCTCTTCTCTCTCTCTCTCTCTCTCTCTCTCTTTACTCTCTCTCTCTTCTCTCTCTCTCACTCTCTTTGGCTCTCTCTGCTTCTCTCATCTCTCTCTCTCGTTCTCTCTCTTTCTCTCTACTCTCTCTCTCTCTCTCTCTCTCTCTCTCTTTCTCTTCTCTGTTGTATGTCTCTCTCGCTCTTCTCTCTCATCTGTTTCTCTCTGATGCTGTGTATGTCTCTTTCGCCTCTCTCTTTCTCTCTCTATCTCTCTCTCTCTCTTTCTTTCTTTCTTCATCTTCTCTCTCTCTCTTCTCTCTCTCTCTCTCTCTCTCTCTCTGTTCTCTGTCTCTTTCTTTATCTCTCGCTCTCTCTCTCTCTTTCTCTCTCTGTCTCTGTCTCTCTCTCTCTCATTCTCTCCCCTATTCTCTTTATTTATTCCCTCTCTTTCCCTTCTCTCTTCTCTCTCTCTC
>NW_014589258.1:0-1861 GCF_000485595.1 Priapulus caudatus | reverse complement strand
ACTATCAGGTACCTGCGCTCGACGAAGCCAAAGACGAAGAGTTGCTCGCGTATATCGCGAAACGTAAGGCAGAAATCCCAGACGCCTGGTATTAACAATTTTAAGAGGAAAATTAAATGTGTGGATGACAATGCACTCGCACGCGATGCCTATGCCGAGGTTGAACCAGCTAGTCATTTTCTGGGTTCTGCACACACCATGGCGAACTACCAGACCGCGTATTATGAAGCGGCATTGTCAGACAGTAATAACGTTGAACAATGGGAAGAAGAAGGTAGCAAAGATGCAGCGAGGCGCGCCTATGATCGCTGGAACCAGATACTCAAAAGACTAATCAGGTACCTGCGCTCGACGAAGCCAAAGACGAGAGTGTCGCGTTATCATCGCGAACGTAAGGCGAGAAATCCAGAGCCTGGTATTAACAATTGCTAAGAGAAAATTAAATGCGAGACGCATGCAAAAGTAGTCAATCATCGCGAACGGCAGTTTCGGTTGTTTCGGTTTTATTTCACCTGCGCCAAATTCAGCCTGAAGGATAGGTTTTACTCGAACGCAATGAGCTCACGTCGGGTTCGTCCTGGCACGCAGCCTGGCGCAAATGATTACCATATCCTCAGATCGAATATTATCACGCTACAGGGTTATACGATCAATCTTGGATACAGGAAATCGACAGAAGTCTCCGGCACTACGTGGGATGCACCAATACCGGCGGTTTCTACTGGCATCGCACTAAGGACTCCGTACGATTACCTCCACACGCGAGCGTTCAAAGGCCGTTTATGGGGCTTGATCAAGAATTTCACTTTTCCTCGAAGAAGCGCGCGCACTGCCCCGCGCTGCGAGTCGACCCGAAACGCTATATTTGCGGCACTTTGGTCATCCGCTCGACGGTGACGTGCGATCCTTCCGGTTGTGATATGCCTACGCCAAGGCCGCGAAGGTTCATGTGCCAGTTATCCATACGCACAACGCCTGTCATTGAAAACCAATCAACGACCGCGGAACGGCAGCTGGATGTTCACCGAGAAAGGCACGATTAACGCGGAACATAGTGTCAATGCGCGGGATTATGGGCGCCGAGAAGTCGGTCATCTATCCGGCTTGAACTTGCCCGTGCAGCCGATGGAGTCACTCACTATTTCATTACCCGAAGACAATCACCGAAATCGAGGCGCGTGCAAAAGAGCGCTCTACCGCCGGTAATCGATATACCGAGGCAATATGTATTTCCGTCAGGAAGGGCAACGTATGTTGGCTCGGACACTTGAGCCGATAGCGACCCACTGGTCGGTGCGCGGAGACGCCGCAGCACTTCGGGCTGCATGGAATTACTTCGGCCACAGAGCCGCACTGCTCAGGAACCTCACCTCTATGCCGAGACGTCTTGTTCAGGTGAGCTTCCATCAAGGACGTGTGAGCGCTGGCAACTCACTGACTACCTCGCTCGGCCATACTTTCGTCTGGCGCATCAGAATACATGCAGTTGAGGCGATCCATCATTCTAACCTGGGCCCTCCAACTTTCCGGACGACGGCGACCAACCCGGATCGATTCAAGGTCACTTCTTGGCGTACCGGCGTCATGGCGAAGTTACTGGGGCCGGCAGTCGGAGCGTCATTGGCGGGCTTTTGTCAACGCGGCGGGTGGCGTCTTACGGCGCCAAACTGTTTTCTAGCTGCCGAAGTCGCGGGACGGATGAAATCTCGAAGGAGATTGGACACTTGCCCGGAGCGATCGATGTGCTGGGCCATGGTTATCGCCCACGCTTTGGTGATTACGCGTCGCCCGTCGCTCTCCTGAGTGCGGGCACGAGGTCGAATCAGTCGGCGAGTGCATGCACCATTGTACTGGGAGACGG
>NW_014589257.1:0-1863 GCF_000485595.1 Priapulus caudatus | reverse complement strand
CACACACACACACACACACACACACACACACACACACACAATGAGCGTGTTAATGAGCGAAGCGCGGAGTGAGATTACCTGCAACCGGACACCGGAGCGACGGCGGTGCGTTTTGGCAATCACAACTCGTTTTTCTTTTGTTAATAACCTTCGTTCGAGGCGCGTGTCGACGATTCTTTGATGTAATTACGTACGCCACATAGCACAGGCACGAGCATTCACTCTCGGGCTGCTTCTGTCTCTGTCTCTCTGTCTCTGTCTCTCTGTCCTGTCTTTCTCCGTCTGTGACTGTCTGTCTCTGTCTCTCTGGCTCTGGCTCTCTGTCTGTCTCTGTCTCTGGCTCTCTGTCTGTCTCTGTCTCTGTCTCTGTTTGTCTTTCTCTGTCTCTGTCTGTCTGTCTCTCTCTCCTTTATCTTTTTATTTCTTTGTCTCTCTCTCTCTCTCTCTCACTCTCTCTCTCTTTCTCTCGCCCTCTCTCTCTTCCCCTCTGTCTTCCTCTTCTCTGTCTTCTCTCGCTCTCTCTCCCCTTCTCCCTTCCCTGTTCCCCTCTCCCCCTCTCTCGCTCGGTTTCGGTTCCCAGCCTGTTCGTTGTGAATAATACGCGGTACCTCCAGCCACTGTCAACACATATCTCAGTCTCGTGTTGATCCGACAGAGGCGGAGAGCCGGAGACGGTAATAGACGGCAGCGAGAGCGTGTATAGAGAGAGCGGGATAGAGAGGAGGAGGAGGAAGGAAGAGAGAGTAGAGAGAGAGAGAGAGAGAGAGAGAGAGATGAAGAGAGAAGGGAGCGAGAGAGCACGGCGATAGGAGAGAGAGAGAGAGAGCGAGAGAGGAGAAGAGGAAGGAGAGAGAGAGGAAGAGCAGAGAGAAAGAGAGGAAGAGAAGGGAGCGAAGAGAGCCACTGCGAAAGAGAGAGAGAGGAGAGGGGAGAGAGAAGGCGAGAGAGAGAGACGAGGTGGAGAGAGAAGAGCGAGAAGAGTGAGAGAGAGAGGTGGAGAAGAGAGAGAAGAGAAGAGAGGTGGAGAGAGAAGAGCGAGAGAGAGGGGAGCGGGGCGGAAGCCCGTTCGATAACACATGATTCCGGGTCGGATAGGGTGCGCTGGCGGAGCGGACAGCCATCGTTGTTCGCGATGTGGACGCGTACGTCGCGCGCAAGGCGTTACAAGAGGGCGGCCGCAGGTCGTTACAAGATGCGCGGCCGCGGGATACCGACAAGATGGCGGCGCAGGTCGTTAGCAAGAATGGCGGCCGCGGGTCGTTACAAGATGCGGCCGGCAGGTCGTTACAAGATGGGCCAAATGTCGTTACAACAAGGTGGCGGCCGAATTCGTTACAAGATGGCGGCCGAAGGTCGTTAAGCAAGCTGGGCATTGTTGTGCAGAGAGAGAGATGCAGAAGAAAGAGAGGGAGAGAGATGAGAAAAGATTGGAGGTTAGGGACAGATAGATAATGAGAGAGGAGAGTGAAAGAGAGAGAGACTGAGAAGAGGGAGAGATGAGAGAGACAAAATAGAGAGAGAGAGCGAGAGAGAGAGAGAGAGCGCGCGCGCGCAGCTAAGAGAGAGTAACCCCTCATAGACTTCCTTTCCTCCTCCTCCTCCTCCTCCACCCCTCACTCACCCCGGCCAGCCACCCGTCAGATGTCAGTCAAAGCTCATGGACTTTTGCCGCTCGGTGCTAGCCAATATTGGTTCAAACAGCCGACCAATATTAGCTTTTCATTCCGCATATTCTATTTATTCTCCTCTGATGAGATCTAATTATTTGATATGACCACGAGGCGGCCTGTCAGCGCACTCCCGTCTCCTTCTCTTTCTCGTTCTCTCTCGCGCTTTCTCTCTCTCTCGCGCTTCTCTCTCTCT
>NW_014589256.1:0-1864 GCF_000485595.1 Priapulus caudatus | reverse complement strand
TCTCTCTCTCTCTCTCTCTCTCTCTCTCTCTCTCTCTCTCGCTCTGTCTCCCGCTCTGTGTGTGTATGTCTCTCCTTCTCTCTACCCCGTTCTCTCTCACCGACGATGACAGCAACGGCTTGATCGATGAAACGCACGTCACGGCCCCCTCTCGACGGGCGCTTGCATGCAATCCACACCGGCTAATATCGCACGAGAGCGTACACGCACGCACGCACGCACGCACACTAGAGCACACAGACACTTCACCTATGTATCACCGCACACGCGCGCCGCGGGTACGTACGTCAAGTAGTACACCTCACGTCAAGATATATCCACATGCACAGCTGAGCGTGGATGGGGCAGCGAGAGCGGGAGAGAGATGCTTATACGTGCATGCTGAGCGGTTAACACGCGTGAGCGCGCCTAGCTAAACAATTGTGTGCGCACGCAAACAGTGCTATATCTATGGCGAATCGCGAACGAATGACTGCGTAAACGATTGCGGCAGCCGAAATCAGAGCAACAAAGCGTTTCTCCCCTCCCCCTCCCCCCTCCCCCCTCCCCCCTCCCCCTCCCCTCTCCGGCTTTCATCGTTGCAAGCGTCGCCTATTCTTCTCCGGCCTCCGCGCGCATTGTCGCCGAGCGGAACGGCTCATTAAACGGCAACCTTCTTCCGGGCGGTCCCTCCCTCCTTCCCCTTCCCCGGACCCATCGCCTCCGCCGGACAAGACAGCGTGCGATCCGGGCGTCTTAAACTTCCCCGTAGCGTTATTGCCGGCGATGAATCCGGTAATCCAATGGAATTCAATCGACGTAATCGAATGAATCAATCCGTATCCGATTAATTCAAATCCGGTAATCGGCTGGACGGCGGGCGGCGGGATTTGGCGAGTCGGAGAGATGGATGGATGGAGGTATGATGATGATGATGAATGATGATAGCGATGATGATGGTGTTGATGACAAACGTCTACAGTGCTAAATTATTGTGTATATTCGCCACGCGATGGCTGACATGGTCAGTAGCAGTACGAGACGGAGTTGGGAGAGAAATTGGCTTGGTAGTACGAGGGCGAAGGGGTTATAATTGGACTTTGGTAGTCACGTTGAGGGGGTAGGGATAGTGGGACGTGGGTGTACGAGGGGGAAGGGGGATAGATTGGCTTGGTAGTACGAGGGGGTAGGGGGATAGATTGGCTTGGTAGTACGAGGGGGGTAGGGGATAGATTGGCGGGATGAGGCGGTGTCTGCACACGCATACAATACGTGCGATATTAGATGCATGCGTTGGTGCGTGCGCTCTTTAATACTAGTTAATATACAGACGACTACTCATCCACAGATACACACACGCACGCATACACGCGCACGCACACACGCGCACGCACTTTTCAACACACGCACACAGACATTATATATACATTATATATATATATATATATATATATATATATATATATACATATATTAATTTATTTATATATAACATCAAGATATACATATATATGTATATATAAAAATATATATGCTGATGTTTGAGAATTACACCAATTATAAAGACACATACTATTATTACATATTTCACAGACTGCCCAGACAAGGCAAACATTCAATCTTTTACTACGAAAACAATGTATAGGTACTATGTACATGTATGTTACAATGTATAGGTACTATGTACATGTATGTTACAATGTATAGGTACTATGTACATGTATGTTACAATGTATAGGTACTATGTACATGTATGTTACAATGTATAGGTACTATGTACATGTATGTTACAATGTATAGGTACTATGTACATGTATGTTACAATGTATAGGTCGTTGCTATCATGAATGCTGTATGTTACTGATACTGGGACGTAACACCCGAA
>NW_014589255.1:0-1866 GCF_000485595.1 Priapulus caudatus | reverse complement strand
GAGAGAGAGAGAGAGAGAGAGCGCGCGCGCGCGATAGAGAGCGAACGTTTTTCTTCTTTTCGAGAAATTGCCGCTCCGAATTCCCACCGATTTGCAATTCGAGCGGCAGGTCTCGCTGTGTTATTGTATGGACATGAAGACGAGGGGATGAGGTTTTACATGCGAAAGGCAATCTTATTTCTGCCAGCGACCACTGCCCTAGGTATTCTGCAGGCGTCCCCACGACTTTAGCTCGAATAAATAACTAGAAGCTATAGAGGGATTACCGTGGATCTGTGTGTGTGTGCGCATGTCTGCTCGCTGTTTGGCGTTAATTTGCTATTACCTCTTTGTGTGCGTGCGTGCGCGTGTGCGTGCGTGCGTGTGCGTGTGCGTGTGTGTGTGCGTGCGTGCGCGCGTGTACGTGCGTGCGTGTGCGTGCGTGCGTGCGTGCGCGTTGACGTAGTACGTCGTGCGTGCGTGCGTGCGTAGTGCGATGTAATCGTGACAATAACCACAGATGTTGACAGCGAGCGGACAATGAATGGCAAGATTTACTAAATTCATCCACGCGTTCATAATAAATCGCGTTTTAAGAGATGAAAGGTTTTTATTCCGACTCCCGGCATTCTGTCGGCAGCGGCTAAAACACGGACCAGACAGCGGAGTGAAATACAATCTTGTGAATGGTATATATGTAGCGGAACGAGTGAAAGTAATAGTTTTGAATGATGTGTGGGTTATTGTGTGTGTGTGTGTGGATGTGTGTGTGTGTGTGTGTGTGCGGTTGCTGTGCTGTTGTGCGTGTGCGTGTGTGCGTGTGCATGTGTGCCCGTGTGGCGTGTGTGCGTGCGTGTGTGTGATGTGTGTGTGTGATGTGACGTGTGGCGTGTGCGATGTGACTGTCGTGTGGCGTAGTGTGGCGTGTGGCGTAGTGTGGCGTGTCGCGTGTGTGCGTGTGCCGTAGCGATGTGATATTGCCTGATTTTGTGCATTAGATATGTTAATTATATTATTTGGCGTGTGTATGTGCCGCACGCCGTGCGTGTGTATCGTGCGGCGCCGTCGCGTGTCGTTGTGTGTGTGCATGAACACGCACCCCCGACCCTACGATCCGGCGCTAGACGGTGGTTTGTAAGGATAACAAGTACTCAGGGAGCAACGTACATTGACACGGGGAATTGGACAGCACGCTGCTGCGCTGCTGAAGACCAACGCCTCCAGACGTCCTCTTACTAACATCTATCCCTCCAGCGCACGAAGACCTGCGTGGTGCGGTGCAGTGCCGTGCGTAGCGTACGGCATGCGCGACGCCGATCGTCATTAAGTAAACTCTTAACCCATCCCCCAGACCCATGCGTTAATGCGTGCGTGCGTGCGTGCGTGCGTGCGTGCGCGGCCGCCGTCTCTTACTAACTCTTCCCTCCTCGACTTGCGTGCGTGCGTGCGTGCGTGTGTGTGTACGTGCGTGCGTGCGTGCGTGCATGCGCGGATGCCGTCTCTTACTAACTATTCCCTCCCACACTTGCGTGCGTGCGTGCGTGCGTGCGTGCTTTACCCTCCTCGAGTTAGCCTGTTCTGATGACCGCAGTTTGTTGTGCGCGTCCCCCCCCGCCCCCGCCGCTTACGAAATACGTCAGTTTTCGTTAGGAGCGATGCGATTTTCTGCACGTGCGCCCGCGAGAGAGAAATGAGAGAAAGTAAGAAAGGGAGACAGAAAGAAAGAGAGAGAGAGATATATAGATAGATAGAGAGTGGGGGCGAGAGAGAGCGATGGGAGATGTGTATAACTAGAGGGAGCAAGAGCAAGCGAGAGAGAGGGGGTGAGCGCGGGAGCGAGAGCGAGAGAGAGGAAGAGAGAGAGAGAGAGAGAGAGAGAGAGAGAGT
>NW_014589254.1:0-1866 GCF_000485595.1 Priapulus caudatus | reverse complement strand
ATGTGTGAGGGTATAATTCACAATGTCCATGCGATCATCATAAGATTGTGCGTTATTTAGACCATGGCTGATACCAGATTTTCGGGTTGGTGTAATGCCAATATCCTTTCCTATTTCATTGACATAGCGGGTGAATAGCTCGTAGTAATGGCAGCTTGCATTATCAAGAATAGAGCTGATTCTTCCATCGGGCATAGTCGCAAACACCAAGGTCCTTATGCCAGTTTTCACCATTCCTGATAAATTTTTAGCTAATTCCTCTGCTTGTTCTGTGGTGCGAGAAAGGATAATAGCGACGCGTAAGTTAGCATCGAGGGAATTGCGATAAACAAACTTGGCGCAAGTGACTCTGGGCGGTGATCCGCGTGCTTTCGGATACAACAATAAAACGAGTCGATTAGTTTTTAGTTCATAGGGAAATACCTCTAAAAAGCTGGTTTTTTCCAGATAATCAAGGCAGAGATTCGAGAACCGTTATGGAAGAGATGTTCTATCTAATATACGAAAGTATAACCCGCCTTTTCGTTTCAAGAGTCATAATCTTTGCTAACTCCTCCCTTTCCTAATTTAGCACGTTTTTTCAATGTCTGATATGGGTCCATTTGCTACAGAGTCTTGTATGTTGAAAAATATTTGGCTTTCTAATAATCCATATTTAAAGTATGGTATTTTCGAGGCGTCATTTCGGTTTGTTTTTTGATTTAAGTAATACTGTTGATAAATATCAACAACAGCCTTTTTTCAAAATATACGAATATAATATTTGATTTATGATGCTGTAATTGTTTTGTGTGTGTGAACTCTTTGATGGAGAAGAAGAAAAAAGCAAAGAAATAGAGGGGCAAATCTATTCTAACTATTGGTTTTTTCTAATAATCAGACTTGCGGCGTAGCTAATGAAATTATTCTTTTTATTCTAATAGTTCATATAATTTTCGTATAACTATCTGGCGTTCTCCCCATGGCAATGAAACATTTGAAGACCTGTAATCTACTTAAAGAACTGCGTGCATTTTGCATTACTCATCAAGAAGGTAATATGAGTAAGGCTTCGGAAGTTCTTTTTGCTAGCCAGCCGACCATTTCTCTACAAATTAAAAAGCTAGAATCTGAGCTAAAGGTAAAGTTGTTTGAACGACGTGGCCCGAAGCTGAAAATCACCACGGAAGGAGAGATTCTTTATAATATTGCTTGCCCTTTGGTACAGGGTTTTGATCACATCAAAGATAGTTTTCAGGCGCAAAATGGTGACTTAATCTCGGGTGAGTTGTCTATAGCGGCGGAAGAAGCAACCTTACTCTATACTCTGCCGGAACCCATTCGTAAATTTATAACGCAGTATCCTGGAATTCGCTTGAAACTAGCGAATGTAACGGGAAGTGATGGTCGTGAGTTGTTGAAGGCAGATGAGGTCGATTTTTCGGTGAGTTCAATGTTAGATGTTCCTGAGCACTTGGAATACACTCCGTTTGTATCGTATCCCTCGGTATTGATTACACCCCTCGGCCATCCCCTCACGAAACTTGATAAAGTAACCATTAAAGATGTTGCTCAATATGGTTTGATATTGCCACCTTCACATTTCAGTAGTTGGCGGCTGATCAAAATGGTTTTCGCTTTAAATGGTCTTAATTACAAAGTTGCACTTGAGGCAGGTGGTTGGGAAGTGGTCAAGCGCTATGTGGGTATGGGCTTGGGGGTGTCTATTGCTACGTCTATTTGTGTTACGGACAGTGATAAAGATAAATTAGCGGCTATCCCATTAGATCAATATTTTCCCAATAGAAAATACGGTGTCGTCACACACTCCGTTTGTATCGTATCCCTGGTATTGATTACACCCCTGGCCATCCCCTTACGAAACTT
>NW_014589253.1:0-1866 GCF_000485595.1 Priapulus caudatus | reverse complement strand
GGGGGTCGCTCTAGGCAGGGTTTGGTCAGGTTGGGGGCCGCTCTAGGCAGGGTTTGGTCAGGTTGGGGGTCGCTCTAGGCAGGGTTTGATCGGGTTGGGGGCCGCTCTAGGCAGGGTTTGGTCAGGTTGGGGGTCGCTCTAGGCAGGGTTTGGTCAGGTTGGGGGTCGGGGAAAGATTACAATTGGTTAGGCCACATCTTGGTTGTGTCTGGATGGTTAAGGCGGGTCAGTTAACGTCATATAAAGTCGGAAAAGGTTGGGTGAGGTCGGGTGGGGTCAGGTAAGGTCGAGTAAGGTCGGATCTGTTGAAGAAGGTCGAATTGGGTTGCGTTGAGCCCCGGGTGAGATGAATCAGTGCAAGATTAAGGCGGACTTGGTCAGATGACCTGCCGACGCTTCGTAGAGGATGCTAGGTGGCGCTTTCAGCTTAGGCAGGTTTCGGAGCTCTAACGTTCCGACAGTGCACTTGTGCGTGCGTGACCGAGTGTGTGCGCGCGTGTGCGTGCGTGACCGAGTGTGTGTGCGTGCGTGACCGAGTGTGTGCGTGCGTCGAGAATTTGATGAGAGGTTACGGGTGAGGGAATAAGCGCTAGTCACGGTAAACCACATTCTAATTATGACATTATAAGACACCTAGCTGCTTAAAGATACACTACCTAACCGCGAGCCACGCATACAACCGACGACGCACGCACGCGGCACGGCACACCACGCACGCACGCACGCACGCGACGACGCCGCGCTACGACACGCCCCACGCACGCACTGCTTCACCGCACGGCACCCGGCACGCCGCACGACCCGCCGCAGCGGCGAGCGGCGCACGCACGCATCCAAACGCGCGTCATAGCACACGCACACACGACCACACATCGACGCGGCACGCGCGCCCGGCACTCAAAACACACCGCGACACACGCCAGCGCGCCACGCAGCGGGCGCCAACACGACGCACGGCGACGCCGAGCACGGCACAGAAGGGCCGCAAGCACATGCACGACACGACACACGCCCACGGGGCGGAGGCGCCAACCACACAACACCGCACGCACGCGAAGCACAGGGACGGCAGCCGTCGCACCGAACACGAACCGCACGCACGCACGTACCACACTACGCGAGCACACACAAGAGGTCAACGCGACCTCTGCTGTGTGGTAGGTATACGTCGTTTATAGCTCTATCTACATTACGGCCGGGCAACGGCGTAAAAAAGGCGGGGAATGCAGGAATTATGCAGAAAAAGGCGAAAGAGCTCCTACGTAGTTGCCACATGCGCCACGGCGCGCAACATCACACACACACACACACACACGGTGCACGGTGGAGCGCACGCACGCACACACACAGACATTACACACAGCTCAGGTCCACGCACCACACCGGGCACACACACACACTACACACACTCGGGGTCACGTACGCACAGACTAACGGACAATTCGCGTTCACGAAGTACTACGGCGCGCACACACTCGGTATACGCACGCACCGACGCTGCGCCACACACTCTGGTCACGCACGCACACGCGGGGGCGCACACACTCTGTCACGCCGCACGACGGGCGCGCACACACATCGGTTCACGCACCCACACGCGCCACACAGCACACAGTTGCACGCACACACACACACTCGGCTCCACGCACGAGCGACACATCAGAAATACACAACACTCTGTCACGTACGCCACAGCGCGCGCACACATTCGGTTCACGCACGCGACACACACTCGTCACGGCATCGCACACGACGCGGCGCACACATCGGTTCGAAGCGCACGGCACACGCGCGCACACACTCGGTCACGCACGCGAACACACGGTGTCACGCACGCACGACCCGCCGGAAGCTACACAACTCGTC
>NW_014589252.1:0-1867 GCF_000485595.1 Priapulus caudatus | reverse complement strand
GCTGGTGAGAGAGGCGCCGGCGACGCCGCGCTGACAGAGAGAGAGAGCAGACTCTGAGAGAGAGACGAGAGAAGCTGTGTGGTGATGACGAGACAAGAGAGGCAGTGCGGGTTTTGAGTGAGAGCAGAAAGAGTGTCACTGTATTGTGTGCTGTGTGTGTGGTGTTGTGGTTGTGCCGCGCGCGTGTGTGTGTTCTGCTGCGTGGTGTGGCGTATGTTGTGTGTGTGTGAATTGTGTTGTGCGTCAGCGCCGTGCGTGCGTGTGTGGTTGTGGTGTGGCGCTCTGCGGCGTGCCGTGCGTGCGTGGCACCTGGCTGTGGGTGTAGTTGTGGCGTCTGTTGTGCGCGCGCGAAGGCCCCGGACCTCTGTGTGTGTATGTGTGTGTGTGGCTGGTGTGTGCCGCCGGCTGCGCCGCCGCGCTGCCTGTGTGTGTGGCTGTGTCGTGTGTTGCTGTGCTGGTGTGTGTGTGGTGTGTGTTGTGTGTGTGTGTGCTGCCCGCGTGGCCGTGTGTTGTGTTGGTAGTTGTTATCAGCGCGGGTTGTGTTATTGTAGTGCGTGGTTGATGGAGGTGGCAGCCGCGTTTCTTGTAGACTGGGACGCAGACTCAATATAGTCAACAGTCTCGCGAGTGCGGTGCTTACGTGCCTGGCGCTGTGGCAGTGCTCAGGTCGGGTGGCGTGTGCCGTGCGGCGTGCTTACGTGTGGGCGTGTGCGTCGTGCGTTACGTGTGGCCGTAGTGAATACATGCCTGGTCGTGGCAGTGCGGTGCTTTGTCAGCCGAGCAAACACACACGCGCGGCCGCGCAATCTACGAAACCACACGACGCGCGCCGGCGCAAACGTATACACACATTGCCAACGAGAACAACAGAGAGACGAGGGACACACACGACCGAGAGAGCAAGAGAGAAAGACCGGAGAAATGACGCGGGCATGCAGAGAGACGGACGGGAGAGACGAGAGATATATTCTGAGAAAGAATAAGGAAAAAGCGAAAGCGAAAAGAGAGAGCACCAAGACGAAGAGAGCCAAGAGCGATGTGAGCAGAGAGAGAGAAAAAGAGGGCGAGAGCGAAAGATGAACGAGACGGCTGAGAGAGAGAAGACCAGAGATCTGAGAGAGAAGAGATAAGGAGAACGCAACGGAAAGATATATTAAAGAATAAGAAAACAGCGAAAGAAAGATGTGTGTATCAGGACGAAGAGAGCAGAGCTTATGCATCGGATCTCTCCTCTCTCACTCTCTCTATTTGTCTATCTTTCTCTCTCTCCCTCTCTCCTTCTCTCTCTCACCCTCGCTCTCTCCCTTTCTCTCTCCCTCTCTCTCTCTATATCTATCCATCTATCTATCTATCTATCTATCTATCTGTCTGTCTAACTAACTCTCTTTCTCTTTCCCGCTCTCGCTCTCCCTTTACCCCTTCCTTTCTCTCTTTCGATTGCGCACGCTCCCACTTTATGTCTCCTTCTATTTCTCGCTCTCCCCTTACCCCGTCTCTCTCCATCTCTATTTCTACCTCTCTCTCTCTCCCCCACTTTGCTGGTTTCGCAATTAAAGGGTAATTGTCATGTGTGCCTTTATTTCTGTGTTTACTTTCCACCGCGTTTACACAAGCAACGTGCGATGCCTGTAGCTGAAATGTTACCGCAGAATACCGCAGCGTGGCAGCACTGTAGCCCTCTCAGTACCGCAACGTGGCAGCACCATATTACTGGAAAAAAATGGTGGGAAGATATGACAGACGAAGAGCAAGAAAGAGAGAGAGAGAGAGAGGGAAAGGAAAAGGGATGGGAGGAGATAGAGAGGGATGGAGCGAAAGAGAAAGAGAAAAAGAGAGAGAGAATGAGAGAGCGACATAGAGAAGTGAG
>NW_014589251.1:0-1867 GCF_000485595.1 Priapulus caudatus | reverse complement strand
ATGCTCATTCAGTCTTTCATTCTTTCTTTCTTTCTTTCTTTCTATTTATGTTATCAATTCCTTTCTATCTTCATTTGTGTTCTCATTTATTTACTTCACTTCATTTTCTTCATTCAATATTTTAATCATTTCAAATTATATACTATAGTCATTCACTACAATTCATTTCATTCATTTCACTAATTTCATTATTTATGTCAGTCAATATTCCAATCAATTAAGCTAAATTCATTCCTTCATATCATTTTCTTATATCTCATTCTTTATTCAATTTCTGTTATTCATTCATTCATTCATTCATTCAGGTCACTTCATATCATTCATTCAATCAATGTGTATTCAGTTCATATACAGTTGTATTCATCATTCACTTCATTACATTCATTCATTGCTTCCATTCATTCATTCAGTCATTCATTCAATTCATTCATTCATTCATGCTATTCATCTCATTACATTCCTTCACTTCATTCATTTATTTATTATTTATTTGATGTTATTGATTTATTTATTCATTCATTCATTCATTATTCATTCATGGGTATTACATTCAGTTCTTTCTATCTCGATTCATTCATTTACATTCTTTTTTATATCATCATTCATTCATTCATTCATTCATTCATTTCATTCATTCATTCATCATTTCATTTCTATTCATTTATTCATTTATTTGATTTATTTAATTTACTTTATTCACTTCATTCATTCCATTCATTCATTCATTTATTCATTTTCATTTCTTATTCGTTCTTTTCATTTATTCCTTTATTCATTCATACATTCACTTATTCACTTATTTACTTAATCGTTCTCTAGATCATGTCTTTGCTAATTCAATCACTCGTACAAGCCCGAGTAAGAAAATACCGCCTATGGCATCCATCCTACCGGCCGTCTGCCGTCGGTGTTCTTCTTATCCTGCTTTACGCCGCTCTTACTCGCTTCATTCTTTTTTTTCTTCCTCTTCTTTCATTTTTTCATACATTATCTCTTTCTTACTTTCTTTGATTTATTCATTCTTTCATTTATTCATTCCCTTTCTAGCGGGTGGGACTCTTCGCATCGCCTCTCACTTATCCTTCACGTTTCTGACTGCCTGCCAATAACTCTCGTTCCTTTGTTAACGCTCGAACCGCAGCACAACGCGGTCTAACAGGCATCGCCATCGCACACTTACTTGAATTCAGGATACGAGACTGCGGAGCTGCAGATTAGGCTCATTCACTTTACACGTGTATACGAAGCCGCACGCCCGAGAAAAAACCCAGAGAAGAACGCCGGCTTTCCATTTGTTGCATGCATTCGCGAGGCGATGCAATTTTTGCGGAGGATGAGGCGCGTGCGGCAGAGGCCGTGTGTTGCTTGTGTGTGCGTGTTGTGGGTGTGTGTGTGTTGATGTGTGGATGTGTGTGTGTGGCCGGCTGCCGGATGCGTGTGTGTGTGTTGTGTGTGTGCTGTATGTGTGAGAGCTTGTGTTGTGTGAGCGTCGGTGTGTGCGTGTGCTGTAGTGTGATGTGTGTGTGTGATGGTGTCGTGTGTTGATGTACGTGTGTTTGTGTGTGTGATGCAGTACTTATAGCTGTTGATTTTACACCGGGTGACCTGTTGACGGTTAACACACAACATGGTGGGGGGAGTTGAATATAAGACTGAATGATTAAATAAATAAACGAACGGAAAAACGAACGAATGAAGGTTGCGCGGTGTGTGCGCTACATGCGTGTGTGCGTGTGTGCGTGTGTGTGCGTGCGTTCGTGTGTGTGCGTGTGTGCGTGTGCGCGTGTGCGTGTGTGCGTGTGCGTGCGTGCGTGCCCGCGCTACGTGCGTGTGTGCGTGTGTGTGCGCGTGCGTGTGTGCGTGCCCG
>NW_014589250.1:0-1867 GCF_000485595.1 Priapulus caudatus | reverse complement strand
CTCTCTTTCTCTCTCTCTCTCTCTCTCTCTCCCTCTTTCCCTTTCTCGCTCTCTCCTCTCTCTCTCTTTCTATTTTTCTCTCTCTCTCTCGTTTCTCGCTCGTTCTTTCTTGCCCCCTCCTTCTCTCTCCCCTCCTTCTTTCTCCTCTTCTTTTCTCTCTCTCTCTCTCTCTCTTTCTCTCTCTCTCTCTCTCATATTTTCGCTCGTTCGTCTTCGCGCGCGCTCTCGCTCTATTTCTCGCTATCTTCTTATTGTTGCATTGTGAATGGTAGCGTCCAGTTATAATATAATACAATCTCTCCCTATCTCTCTGTATGACTCTCCATCGCCTTTAACTCTCCATATTTGTCTCAATGCCTCTTTGTGTAAGGCTTCGTGTGATATGTATCTCCCTATCAGAGCTCGTCATTTCTCTCTCTTTCCTCTCTTCTCATCCTCTCCGTCTTCTCCTCTCCTCTTCTCTCTCTCTCTCTCGTCTCTCTTCTCTCTCTCTCTCTCTGGCTGCAGGCGCATCATGCGTTAAGTGAGTGCGACCCTGACTATAGTAATACCCGTAAATTTCGCTGGTTATTGTCTCACACGCCTCCGCACGCAGTGCCACGCGGCGAGAGAACATGAAATGTATACGCTACCGACAGGAGGCGCGATTTTAATTAATATCTATCAGTTCCCTGAGGCGCAGTCTAAGATAGTGCACGTACGGAGGCTCGCCCTCCACGCGCGTGCGTGCGTCGTCGTGCGTGCGTGGTGCGTGCCGTGCGTGCGCTCGGTGCGAGCGCACTGGAGTGCTCATATACACGCGTGCTGGTGTTTGTGTTCACACGAGTATGCCGCGCATGCTAATTTGCGCGCGCGCAGGCCGCGCGCGCCGCTGTGTGTTGTGTGTGTGTGTGTGTGATGTGTGTGTGTGTTGTGTGTGGTGTTTGTGTGTGTTTGTGCTGCGTGCATGCGTGCTCGAGCATGCCAACGTCGCCGGCTCAAGTGTGCGTGCTCAAGTGAGCGTGCGCGCGCGTGACCTCGTACTAAAACTTGCATCGTGATATTCGCTGGATTATCCCAACTGATGATGTATTTAGCGCATACATAAGCACACATCGCTTGTCTCTCATTCGATTCTCGGCTGGCCGGCGGTTCGCGTCTGCCATTGTCTACAGACGTCCTTAGCGCGATCCATAGGCCGCCGCTACAGCCGCCGCCGTCAGATCAGCAGCGACATTTGCTCCAGCCATGGGAGCCGAACAGATAGCTTTCCTCCCCTTTTCCTTCCTACTCTCCCTCGCTCTCGCTCTCTCCTCTTTCTCTCTCGCTCCTCTCCCTCTAACCTTTCTCTCTCTCTCTCCTCCTACCTACCTCTCTCTCTCTCTCTCTTTTCTTCTCTCTCTCTCTCTCTCTCTCTCTCTCTCTCTTTTCCCCTCCGCTCCCCCTCCTCTCCCCCTCTCTCCCCTCTCTCTCGCTCTCTTTCCCCCATCGCGCTCTCTCTCTCTCTCTTCCCCCCCCGCTCTCTCTCTTCTTCTCTCCGCCTCTCTCTCCCTCTCTCTCCCTCTCTCTCCCTCTCTTCCCTCTCTTCGTCACACGCGCCGCCCCCAATCAGCAGTGGGCACGCGTGGCAACTTAGTCGCTCCTGCGCAGCGGCAGCGCATCGGCGGCGATAAGCTAACGCGATGTGCGGAAGGTAGGCATAACACGTGCGGTGCTGCTAATGCTGCTGCTGCTGCTGCTGCTGCTGCTGGCTGTTGCTGCTGCTCGCTGTTAGTGAGGGTGAAGATTGCCGAATTGGGGATCTCTTGAGAGAATAAGGGAGAGAGAGAGAAACAAACTGAGAGAGGTAGAGAGAGAGAGAGTGTGTGAGGTGAGAGAGAGAGCGAAA
>NW_014589249.1:0-1868 GCF_000485595.1 Priapulus caudatus | reverse complement strand
GTATCCGCGCCTTTTCGTAATAATGACCATGTAACTAACACTTCAGAAATATTTCAGTTACTTTTAATCCACTCTTCCCGCCACACACGCCGACGCGGGGATGAGCGGCACACGGAATTATTGTGGGTTTTCGACACCAACAGAATAACATCGGCACGATTCTGTGTGCTAGCATCGAGCCAATGTCCTACGCTCGCTGACATTCACACAATACGACTAGTTTTATTAGTCATATATCTGGTGTATCAAGCGGGAATTACCTCATAAGTTAGGCGCATACAAAACATTAAAATGGATTGTTCTAATAAGGCGACTTCAGCGATTCTGCCATGTATGACTGTGGATATACGATGTGCCTGCCATGGGACTGTACTGTGATATTACTGGATGTACTTGCCAGGGATGAACTGGTGAATATCGATTGTACTGGCATGGATGTTAGCTGGAATAGTACGACTGCTTATTTTTTTTTTATTACTTAAGGCAATGACTGTGATTCGATGTACTGCATGGATGCACTGCAGAATATACGATGTACTTCATGATGAACTTGTGAATTACGTTACTGCTGGAATGTACTGTGTATCGATGTACTTGACATGCGCATGAACTGTGATATTTGACGATGTAATGTATGGATGAACTGTTGAATATACGAATGTACTGCAATGGTATGAACTGTTGATATACGATGTATGCCTGGAGCTGTACTGGAATTGAATATTACGATGTTACTGCATGGGAATGTTACTTCATTGGATGCACTGCATGGGAAGGAACTGTGATATCGTGTATGCCATGGATGAACTGCTGATATACGATGTACTTCCTGGATGACTGTGGATATCATGTCTGCCATGGAATGAACTGTGTATCGATGTACTTGCCCATGGATGACTGTTGTGATATCGAGATGTACGTGGCCATGGAGACTGATGAATATTCGATTGTGACTTTGCCCTGGATGTATTGTGATATACGCGATGATCACACCGCTATTATGACGCTATGCAAATACGTGCAAACACCTACAATGGACTTTGTTTTCGTGGGGCATATATTCTGCTATACCCCTCTCCTCGCTCCTACTCTTCTACTCCTCTTATTCTCGCCATCCCTCCTCTCTCCTCTAACTTTACTCTGTTATTCTCCGCTCCTCCTTCCTCCTACTCTCCTTCGTCCTGGCTCCTCCTCCCTCTCCGACTCCTCTCTAATCTCCTCCCTCCCCTCCTTCTTTCCTCCTCCTCCTACCTCCCTCCCCTCCTCTCCCTTCCCTCTTCCTCCTACCTCTCCTCTTCTCTCCTCTTATTCCTCCCTCCCTCCTCTCCATCACTCCTCTCCCCTCCCCTCACTGACCTCCTTCCTCCTCCTCTTTTCCCGCACTCCTCCCTCCTCCTTACTCCTGGCCTTGCTCCTTCCGTCCACTCACTTCCTCCTTCTACTCTTCCTCCGCTCTGCCTCCTCCTCTTGCTCTTTCTTATTCCGCCTCCCGAATCCTCCTCCCTCAGTTCCTCCTGATCCTCTTCCTACTCCTCCTCCCGCTCCTCCCTCCCCTCCCCTCCTTCCTACTCCTCTTATTCCTCCCTCCCGTCCCCTCCCCTCCCTCATCCTCCTACTCCTCCCATTCCTCCCTCCTCCTCCCGCTCCTCCCTCCCCTCCCCTCCTTCCTCCTCCTCATCACGCTCCTCCTGCAGTAGTAGGCTACATTCGTATACGCGTTCGTCTACGCGTGACCTAAGATGATGGACCATTATAATGAAATATATATTTACCATTTTATATTAGAATGTACTTATGTAAATAATAACAATACGTATATATATATATATATATATATATATATATATATATATATATATAGTAAGTAA
>NW_014589248.1:0-1869 GCF_000485595.1 Priapulus caudatus | reverse complement strand
GGGCCTCATATAAACAGACACGTCGTTTAAATGACGATGTTAATACGGTCCTCATGCTGTTTATGCGTTCATTACTTAATCGGGAACCATCGTCTAATCGAGGATGCTTTCACCGTCCCCCACTTGTCTCGATAAAGCGGGGATGCTCACATTTTAAGACCGATCGTTCTAATAATTTCGATTCAAGCGTCGGGACTGGCGTAATACGCTCGTTCCGTGTATCACGGACGGTTCGTGCGCGTTGCTGAGCCGCGAGATTGTTGTTTTGCACGCGCTGATTGTTTTCCCCGTTCGTCGCCTGTTCGTGACTTTGTGCAATGAGTGTGAGAGGTGAGTTGTGTGCAGACAGAGAGGGGAGTTGACCTTGTGTGGAGAGTGCGAGGCAAAGTAGTCTTATAGGTCCTGTAATTATGCAGCTCGCCTTATGCAGCCCTAGGTAAAAACTCGTGTTCTCGTTCGTCGGCCCGCAGGCGAGTACACGTGCCGCGCGGAGTTTGACGCGTACATCGCCACGGCGACGCTCGAGTCGCTCGACAACAGTACGGGGATTTTACGCGTCTGGTTCCTGCTGCTGGAGGGGCTGGCGGGAGCCGCCGTGACGTGCCCGCGCGCCTACCAGCCGCACACGCTAGAGCTGCTGTTCAGCCTGCTGCAGGAGTCCGCAGAAGTACCAGGCGAGTTGACATTGTGTGAAGAGTGACAGTTGACCTTGTGTGAAGAGTGACAGTTGACCTTGTGTGAAGAGTGACAGTTGACCTTGTGTGAAGAGTGACAGTTGACCTTGTGTGAAGAGTGACAGTTGACCTTGTGTGAAGAGTGACAGTTGACCTTGTGTGAAGAGTGACAGTTGACTTTGTGTGAAGAGTGCGAGTTGACCTTGTCTGAGGAGTGCGAGTTGACCTTGTGTGGAGGGTGCGAGACGAATTTAACCTTGTGTGGAGAAGTGAGAGGCGAGTTGACCTTGTGTGGAGGGTACGAGACGAATTTAACCTTGTGTGGAGAAGTGAGAGGCGAGTTGACCTTCTATGCCGAGTCCGAGTGACAGAGTACCTTAAAGGTCATGTATTATGCAGCCTGCCTTATGTAGTACTGGGAAAAAAACTGTGTGGAGAGTGTGAGAGGCAACTTGAGCTTGCGTGAAGAGTGCGATATATGCTATTATGTGCGATAATTCATCTGCTTAAACACCTTAATATAGCGCGTTTTTACAAATTTAGAAATCATGATAATAATAATTATATAAATTTATAATCAAACTAATAACCAATGATAGTATATCACGGTAGCGGCCGTATATTGTATTACGACCGTGACTCAATAATTAATATAAATTAATCAATACGTAACATGTATAAATTAATAATAATTAATTGTAATTAATATTGTAAAACTAGGAGTGACGTTTGCCGTCTACTGCGTCAACCACCTGCTGCTGCCGATGCTGCAAGGATGGATGCGGCGGAACTCGCAGGTGAACGGATTCTGGGAGAGCTCGGTGACGACGAACTTCAAGCAGAGCTTCGGCATGTGTTCCGACATCGTCATGAAGTTCGTGACGACGTACACGGGTGAGTCGTGATGACGTACACGGGTGAGTCGTGATGACGTACACGGGTGAGGCGTGATGACGTACACGGGTGAGTCGTGATGACGTACACGGGTGAGTCTGGGTGGTGTACACGGGTGAGTTGTGATGACGTACACGGGTGAGTCGTGACGACGTACACGGGTGAGTCGTGACGACGTACACGGGTGAGTCGTGACGACGTACACGGGTGAGGCGCGACGACGTACACGGGTGAGGCGTGACGACGTACACGGGTGAGTCGTGGCGGCGTACACGGGTGAGTCGTGGCGGCGTACACGGGT
>NW_014589247.1:0-1870 GCF_000485595.1 Priapulus caudatus | reverse complement strand
TAAGAGAGTAACGTATTTGGCATGTAAGACAGTGAGCACTGCATCAAGTGTTTACTCAAATTATACGATTAATAGCTGCGTTGGGGTGGGCGATGTATGCCTATGATGGCTAACATGCGATATATTTAGGTAGATAGAATAGATAGAGAAATAAATAAATAGATACATAGATAAATAGATAAGATATCGACCTAGGAAAGCAATATAAGATACAATAGGTACAATGAGATTAGGATAGAATAGGATAGACAGACAGGACAGACAGACCAGATCTAGACAGATCAGTCAGATAGATAGATAGGATAGATAGAATAGAGAGCATAGATAATAGATAGAATAAGATAGATAGCATAGATAGTAGATAGGATAGACTAGATAGATAATAGATAGATTAGATAGATAGAGTGGAGATAGATTACGATAGATAGATAAGATAAGAGAGATAGATGGATAGATAGTTCAATGGTGTTCATACCGTGAGGACTTGAAATTATATATAGATAGAGACTTTTCAAGAGAACAATTTATAACGGAATATACAAGATACATTTTAATCTCACGACTCTTTATTACGCTGGACCAACCTAGGTCAATTGCATACACAGCAAGCAAATAAACTGCACCTACATGGATTAATTTAATAATCCCTCTAATTCCTCTCTAATCATTGGCTGTTATGTCGATCCTACTAAAAATTGAGTCATTTGCGTACACCTCCTAGTCGAATCTGGACTCACGATTCCTAAGGTAAAAACTCCTTTCTAAACAGCTCGTCAGAATTCTACAACACATACCTGATATTACTGAGCTGATTTACTGATTCATAAGCGCTCATTTAAAGCGCAATTTTTGACCTTGATGGTTTCGAACATCTTATTGGATTGCGTGGTAGCAAAATTTCTTTTTTATTTGACAGGCAAGGGGGATTCTTTTTCTAAAAATTCCAAGGACATTTCTTCATTGAAATTCAAGCACTTTTTCAAAGCACACAAATCACATTTACTTGAAATTCGCAAGACTTTCAAGAGATCGACTCCCCTCTCAAGAAGATTATCAAAGGATCTTTTGTCGAAAGGACCCCTGTGAACGAAGCACCAAATAGTTAGATAAGAGAGGGATACGTACATCCGAAAAGGAAATAAAAACCCAGAGTTTTGTTTTTCCGCCCGACGTAACACGATATATGCTCGCTACGAAGCGCTCATCTAACGTCCATCTACTGCGGAGGCGGACTGACTTCTAAAGGTGAAGGTGGAAGTGGTGGAAGGAATTCGATTCTAGTAAACCTGTCTTAGTCGCCGAGATGATGCCTATCACAATACATTCAAGCCGAAAAGCAGTGTGGAATGGCGACAGGGATAGGTTATCAGGAACGCTTCTCAAGGGAAATGTTGGTGCTTGGCGCTCGTTATGAAAAGGTTGCACGCACAGATGGCGCGTACGTTTAAAGCTGTCTTCAGATTTCACAACATGGACAAAGCTCTCATGCGTAGCATTTACTTTAGCAGCATACCCCCCATTCGCACGTAACCACGTGGAAAGTTTAGAGCGTGCAGTCTTCAACATCTAATTCCTGTTCGCCTTAGCTTACGTTCTGTATGTTTTGCCGGTGTTGTCGTAAAGTTCAAACCTCTTTAACTAAATGACTGCCTACGTCTGAAGGCCATGCCGGAAGGCATGCAAAACGCGCGTGCGCTAATGTGGAAATTTAATTCACTTATTTTCAATTCAGTTCCCTTTTGCGTTGAGAAATATGATACATAATGGTAGTATATATATATATATATACACGCACGCACGCACGCACGCACGCACGCACGCACGCACGCACGCACGCACGCACGCACGCACACGTTGGTGAGTACGTTCG
>NW_014589246.1:1536-1870 GCF_000485595.1 Priapulus caudatus | reverse complement strand
GCCTGGTGCATGGTGCATAGACTGTAGTGCATAGTGCATAGTGCATAGTGCATAGCACATAGTGCATAGTGCATAGTGCATGGTGCATGGTGCATAGTGCATAGAGCATAGTGCATAGTGCATAGTGCATAGTGCATAGTGCATAGTGCATAGTGGATCGTGCATCGTGCATAGTGCATAGTGCACCCTGCATCGTGCATAGTGCATAGTTCATGGTGCATAGTGCATAGTGCATAGTGCATAGTGCATAGTGCATACACTGTAGTGCATAGTGCATAGTGCATAGTGCATAGTGCATAGTGCATAGTGCATAGCGCATAGTGCATAGCGCATA
>NW_014589246.1:0-318 GCF_000485595.1 Priapulus caudatus | reverse complement strand
TAGTGCATAGTTATGCGCTATACACCATGCACCATGCACCATGCACTATGCACCATGCACCATGTAGTGCATAGTGCATAGTGCATAGTGCATAGTGCATAGTGCATGGTGCATGGTGCATGGCTCATGGCGCATAGTGCACAGTGCACAGTGCATAGTGCACAGTGCACAGTGCATGGTGCATAGTGCATAGTGCATAGTGCATAGCGCATAGTGCATAGTGCATAATGCATAGTGCATAATGTATAGTGCATGGTGCATAGTGCATTCACTGTAATGCATAGTGTAGAGTGCATAGTGCATAGTGCATAGTGCATA
>NW_014589245.1:0-1871 GCF_000485595.1 Priapulus caudatus | reverse complement strand
CATGGTGGGATAACGAACCCTCACATGTCAAGGTCACTCACCTGCCGGATGGTCCAAGGTCGCTGCGTGTACATGGTGGGATAACGACCCTCCCGAGAAGGATATCTTTCCCTGACCCCCCTACCCTCACCCTTTCTTCCTGTGTAACAATGAGGGAAGGGGATCTCTCCCTGTTCTTGTGTGAAAATAAGAGAAGGGGATCCCTCCCTGACCTCAGCCTTTCTTCCCGTCATCAGGGAAGGATCCGGAGGCGACTCTAACCTGGCACACGCTGGAGGGGATCGACGTGAAACCCGTCTACACGGAGCAAGACACGGAGGAGGTCGAGGAGGAGCTGCCCGGAAAATTCCCATTCACACGCGGACCCTATCCCACCATGTACACGCAGCGACCTTGGACCATCCGGCAGGTGAGTGACCTTGACATGTTCTTCCCTGACCTCGCCCACTCTTCCTGTGTGACAATAAGTCTCCCTGCCAACTCGCAAGAAATAAAAGAAGCTAAAGCATAAAGCTAACGCATAAAAGAAACTAATGCGTGTACAGGTTCAGTAACGTACGCACGCGTGATGGTTATAGAAGATTTTACGGAAACCAGTGTACCTCGTGTGTGTATACCTTGTGTGTGTTTACCTTTACCTTGTGTGTAATCACGAGTGTAAATAAGTGTGCAGCGATTATTTCGCAGTGTTGCTATACCGGAGGACGTGTTCGATGTCACACGCAGAATCAGCTTCCGTGAACTGATTTCTGTTTTAAAACTGTGTCGGCATGGTTCGAGGGTTGATACCAAGGTAGTTAATCAACGAGCAGAAATATCACAGTTTTGAATGTATACTATTCAACAAGTGACAAAGTGACAAGAAGAAATATAGAATATATACTATTACATAATCATGCTTGGGAAATTGTTGTTGTTTTTGTTGTTGTTTTTTGTTTTGTGGCAGTACATGTAATATACATTTTGTGTGCATGTAAACCCTTATTTTATTTTATTACAAGTCATGCCTTAGCGTTTATGTATTTATTTTTTAATTTATTTAAAAGTTGTCATGACAATGTTTTACTGTGTTTTCATGTGTTTTACTGTGTTTTCATGGATTTTATGAAATAAAAGTCCAACTATATTCATTGCATCATAAGAAGTGATCTCCATTGATGTAATAAAACATTTACACTTCTATGCTTGCCCCAGTTTTTTTCACTGACATGTGTGATTGTAAACGTACCTACATGATCAGTGTTCATTCGTGTTTATTCATATTCCTCTCAGACGCTGCCTGCCGTAGCAACCTGCTGCAGACCTCTGCATAGAAAACCACTCCATCCAGAATGGAAGGAAAACGCTCGCAAGCAGTTGAAAGGTATTCCTTCCGCTCTCTCGCCTACAATCACTCTCTACTCGCTGCAACCGCCCCCCCCCCCCCCATGAGAAGATATCACAAAGAGATGAGATGAGAAGGCGAGAACGTGAATGCTTTCTCGTCGACCGGACCTCTATTCACTGCTTATGAGAAACTCCTCCAAAACGTTTCTGTCAACAGTGTACGAGAAACAGTTGACGTTAAGACTAATGTAAAATATTGCTTCTTACAATGGGGCGCTGGTTCTTCCCTGACCTCAGCATTTCTTCCTGTGTGGCAATGAGAGAGGGGATCTTTTGCTGACCCATCCCTGACCATAGCGTTTCTTCCTGTGTGACAATAAGAGAGGGGGTATTACAATCGCTACGTGTTTCAGACGGCCGGCCGTTCTAGATATTCACGAGAATTTCTGCACGACGCGCGAATCAAATATGAGGTCGTGCAAACACACAGTCATCATGGTGAACGTAATTAGCTCACGTTTACACAAGAAATCAGGTCAGTATAC
>NW_014589244.1:0-1871 GCF_000485595.1 Priapulus caudatus | reverse complement strand
TATGCGCTGGTTTATGAACTTTTAATCATTACAAATAAAAATTACCTTCTTCTGATGAGGAACCATCATCTCCTGATTCATTTGGCTCAAAATCTGAATCATCATCCCCTTGCTCATCATTGTCAATCATAGCCATCAATTCCGCATCAGTGAGATACCTAGCCGCCATGTTTACTGTGAATTATGGGTAAAATGTGCGATGGCCCAATAGGGCTCAGCAAGTCTCATGCATTATGTTCAGAGGCAGAGCAGGTTTATAATTATATGATGAACATGTGTAAGCAGATTTGGTTGGCCCATATTGGAACTTGAAGATTGCAGTATTCTGCACCTGATTCATACCATTGTAACCTCGTACTTCTAGGGTGTGGGGAAAGAGTAAGAGTAGTGCATAGCAGCAGTGTAAGACAAGAAGTAAAACACGAACTAGTAAAGTAACGTACCACAATCAGTTGTATTGGATATAATGCGACAGTGAGCAGAGAGCAGAAACGTAAGGCTGGATGAGTATAACTACACGTGAATGACAGTCAAACAAATGGAGAGGAAGTGCCTCCCGCTCCTCGCGGCGCTCTTAAATGTACCCGAACTTGTTGTTCGACCTCCCTGGTCACGACGTGCGCCGGCTGCGGGTTATAACAGATTATCCCCCACTCCGGCCCCTCTGTTTGACGTTGTTAGCCACCTTATTGCTTCTGCTATTACCCTCACGCCTGGATCGTGCGCATCGAATATCTCATCTATTTCCCCCTGCTTTGTCGCCAACGCGACCCGCACGGCCTCGTGCCCAAACTAACAGTAATTAATGAGCTATGGTGAAACCAGCTGCGTTACACCATAACTCAATTTCGGCCAAAGTGCGGGATGGCCCGGTATAGTTCTTAGGGGCTCACATAATGCTCTTCGTAATGCGCCAATACTACTGAAGTATCGGCATGGTTAGGTTAGGTTAGTTAACCCTTTGTTGCATACTCATACACCAGAAGTGCTAATAACTTGCACATCATAATTCAGGACACTGATGAGAGATAATTATGTATGGCATATCATTTTTTATTTTATTGACCACATTTCTGGAGATATTTGGCGTACACATACGTGTACATCATACAGCAACGCCAATAATATACAGAAAATAATGATCATGTAGAAAGTCCTCCTTACTCCATATTTAGTTCAGTCACGATGCTTATCAGGTGATTATCGCACATGAAAGTCATAAAAGCAGTCTATGACACGGTCAACACACAACCAAACTACATTTTACCCATATCATTCGTGTGCGTCGAGTACAGAGTTCATTTTTGCATCTCTGTGCAGTAGATGGATTCAGTTGCTGGGGAAGATGACCAACATTATCATAGCGCACTGCATGGGGTACATCAGCAACTTTGACAGACATGAAGTCTGGGGGCAGGGGCTTGGATACTGGCTCATCAGTATGCACTGCTTGCAATAGCGACACAGCTATGTCCTGCTTGAAGTGAACGAGCTGCATTGTACACTCTGGGCGCAGACTTCTGTATAGCAGCCACGAATTGACGACACAGATGTCCAGCAGGTGGAAAATGATACGTTTATACCATTTCCTAGTTTTCATAGTATTGCGATAGAGCGAAAGGAGCATGTCACATTTGTCGACACCTCCCATGTTCTTATTGTATGATGTAATCAGGGATGGACAGTCGACCTCAATATGCTCTTTCGTTTTTCTGTCGTACCGTTTCACTTTTACTGTTGGCAGTACGCCATGCACATTAGATGCAACAGTTACAGTTTTGTTATCATACCATTCACAAAGTAGAATTCCATGATCTCGATCAACTTTATAATCGTAAGCCCCACGTCCCTTCTTCTTCAATTCTTTTTCA
>NW_014589243.1:0-464 GCF_000485595.1 Priapulus caudatus | reverse complement strand
TCTCTCTCTCTCGTTCTCCCTCCTCTCTCTCTCGTTCTCCCTCTCTCTCGTTCTCTCTCCTTCTCCCTCTCTCTCCTTCTCTCTTCTTATCTCTCTCTCTTATTCTCTCTCCTTCTCCTCCTCTCTCCCCCTTCCCTCTCTCTCTCGTTCTCTCTTATCTGTCTCTCTCTTTTTTTCTTTCTCTTCATCTATCGACTGTATACATCTCACTATTTTCTTCATACGAGCTAGGCGGGGCGACACGCGTGCAGATATCGAAAACACGTCCAATTTGACGCTGACACGTTTTCCCTGTTCACTCGCCTGCGTGCGTGCGTTCGTGCGTGCGTGCGTGCGTGCGTGCGTGTGTGTGTGCGTGCGTGTGTATGTGTGTGCGTGCTTGTGTGTGTGTGTGCGTGCGTGCGTGCGTGTGTGTGTGTGTGTGTGTGCGCGTGCGTGCGTGTGTGTGCGTACGTGCGTGCGTG
>NW_014589242.1:0-1873 GCF_000485595.1 Priapulus caudatus | reverse complement strand
GAGAGAGAGAGAGAGAGGGGGGGGAGAGATGTGCGACCCCACGCACACGCACGCACGCACGCACGCACGCACACACGGACATCACATCTATGTTATAGAAATTTATTACACACATGAAACGTATATAAATTCTGGTTCTCCATATATAACACAACGATGTCAACGTGTGTTGAAGCCATACAAAGTTCACGCAATGTGACCTTACTCGCTTAACATCGCTGTAGCTCGATATTGAAAATACATCCTGAGATCTACTCTAATTATTCTCATGTGTCTGCGGCTGACGTAAAACTAATATAATTGTAATCAGACCGATGGATGGATATTTATCCTGTACGATACGTGCGACTGTGTGTCAAGCTTTTATCAATTAAATTATTGAAATAACATTTCTTTAGATTATACCATTATTATAATATTTCCTCAATGATGATGTCTGACACGTACAAACGTGTACATATTTTACTACTAGAGCATGGTGAGCATCGTCAGTAATGATCAATAACGGTCATATGTTACGCCGCACATAGATTCCTTACATCAGACCGTATTTAGGTTGTTAGCGTTTTTAGTGTACACAGTAGAAATCACGCGCGAAATCTCGTTTGGCAAGCCCGATTTTCCACATTCATATATATACTAATATATATATATATATATTAGTGATATATATATATATATAGCTGATTATATTCATTATATGTGGGCGCACAAGCGCGTCTGTGTTCGTGCTAGCTAGTCGCAGCGCTATTCTACGCAATCTAATAATAATTGTTATTTACCGATTCGTATGAAACAATACAATTTCATGAAGTACAAACTTTGTGAATACATGAAAGATTATATAATTATTAAATATTTATAAGCTATATAAGGCATAAATATAAGCATAATAGGTATAGCATACTAGGCATACATAAGGACTACCACATAACAATACTCATTATGTAAATTAGTGATGTATACGAAACTCTGTTTGTGACGCATCACACAAAATGAATAGCGGATGTATACTACATAAACTACTATAGAGGTTAGAAGCGATGTCGGTAAGTAATGACTGCTATTAATATATATCGACATATCCCGCCAACCTATAGATATAATAATATGTAGCCCCACTATTGACCAAAGTGACGATATGGGGGTTTAAAACGCTAGCCCTGAGCGGTAATAATAGCAATAGGCATACAATACCACCCTAACATATAGCATATTGATATAGCAATTAGCATATACTTATACACATATATAATGAAATATAGCATATAGCATATACCCAGACAGGCACACAGCACCAAGGCCAATTCCATTGGCAGCCAATCATCGTTAATTTCTTGGTCATCTTCAATAATATGGGCCTAGTCTGATCAACAAAAATCCTGATATTTTATTGAACTACGCAGCTTAAATGAAATTCATAACAAAATAAATGCAATTAGTATTACACGTTGCGCCAGTTGTGGCCCTGGTAGCTTCAAATAAAATATCCTAGTTGCAAAGACTAAAATCCAACACATAAATTCTGGATATTTTTGTAGCAAAAATAAAATCAATTTCTATGTACATTGCAGCGGCATCATCCCAGTTTGTGGCCGGTAGTTCAATACAAAATATCCTACTTCTAGACACTTTAAGCGAACAGACAACGGGACGACTCACATTAAATAACGGTGACACGTACATTTGTCTGTTCACAATTTTGGGCAAGGATGAACTAAATACTGACGAGTAACGCCAGGGCCATACTTAGAACTCGAGCTGGGTGACCTACGCTGCTCCCTGACAGCGTATCGTGCAAGCGTGCTTTGTGCGCCGTGATCGATCAAAGACCCACTTCTCTGTCACGTGCGTGGCGTGCTGGTTGGCTCGT
>NW_014589241.1:0-1875 GCF_000485595.1 Priapulus caudatus | reverse complement strand
CTCTCCCTGTGTTGGTATAAAACGTCATTTCTTATCTGGTCCTCAATAAAAGTTTCAGTTCTATCACCTTCTCTCTCTCTCTCTTTCTCTCTCTCTCACTCTCTCGCTCTCTCTCTCTATCCCTCTCTCTCTCTATCCCTCTCTCTCTCTCTCTTTTCGCTCTCTTATGCGTGCTGAGCCCATGCTCTTATCTGTTACTCACTTTCTTCCTTCCTCCCCTATCTCTTTTACTCTGCCACCTCTCTCTCTATCTTTCTCTTTCTCTCTCTCTTTTCGCTCTCTCGCTCTCTCTCTTTCTCTCTGTTTAATATGCGTGCTCTTATCTGTTACTCACTCACTTCCTTCCTCCCCTATCTCTTTCTTCCTCTCCTCCCCCCTCTCTCTCTCTTCATGTTTGCATTAACCCGCACTCAGTGATGTCGTCACCGCCTACGTCACTAGTAATAGTAAACATGTGCCAGTTGAATAAATAATGAGGTTTGAAAAAAAATGTAACACGATCGAAACAAATTTTGTCGTCATGATTTTGACTCGCTGTACCATGGCGAGACGTGGAATTCACTCAGAGATGTACATGTCACATGTGTGTATGTGTGTGTGGGTGTGTGTGTGTCTGTGTGTGTGTGTGTGTGTGTGTGCGTGCGTGCGTGCGTGCGTGCGTGCGTGCGTGCGTGTGTTTGTACATGCGGGCGTGCGGGCGTGCGTGCGTGCGTGCATGTGTGTGGATGTATACATGTGTGCGTATGTGCATATCAGGCAGGACTATTACGTGCCGTTGTCACGCGGCAATGCACCATTCTGCTTCTATTCAATGATAAATGTCAATTTTCAGTAGCTCAGCGTTTCAAGTGAAGTTACTTTTCTTCATCTATTAATTTGCCAGCGAGCGGGGAAAATTTCGAATAGCGCGTTCACAATTCCGCGCTGCATTGCCGCGATTAAAATGCGAAAGCGGCCCGATGTTAATTGTGAATTCGTTAATTATTTAATATGAATGCCAATCACTCATTCACATCTTAGTATTGGGACATGTACAGCTGTCACTGTTTATAGGGATGTATGTATGTATGTGCGCCCGTGCCTTAACCCCTCCCCCCCCACCAAAATATACTAACTAACCCCCTCCCCCTACCAAAATATAATAACTAACCCCCTCCCCCTACCAAAATATACTAACTAACCCCCTCCCCCTACCAAAATATAATAACTAACCCCCTCGCCCTACCAAAATATACTAACAGTACTAATCCCCTCCCCCTACCAAAGTCTAATAACTGACCCCCTCCCTTACCAAAAGACAATAACTAACCCGCACCCCACCAAAATATAATAACTGACCTCCTCCCCCACCAAAAGATGATAAATTAAGTTAATTAACCCCCTCCCTCTCAAAAAACTAACTAACTCCCTCCCCCTCCCATCCACTACAAAGTACGGGCAACCGTAACAAAGATCCCTAATATTAATTAATTAGAGTGAGTGTCCTCCTTGTCCTCCTCCTTCTCCTCTTCCTCATCTTCCTCCTCTTCTTCCTCTTCCTCCTCTCCTTCTAAAAAGACCTTCGTTTAAAAACAACAACAATTAGACGATGCAGCCATCATGAAATTAACGAGCGCAACCGCGTGCCTCGGCAGTTGATTGTAATTAGTCTTCTGTAATTAGTGCTCTGCAATTAGTCGAACGACGGTGGGTCACGAATTAAATACTAAACATGCGGTAAATGCGCATGGGCACCACCACCGACTGTACGCATAAATTGTCTTTGTATACATGTACACGTACTCACTGTGTGTCGCAGATGCTTATATATATATATATATATATTATATATATATATATATATATATATATATTATATATATATATATATATATA
>NW_014589240.1:0-1876 GCF_000485595.1 Priapulus caudatus | reverse complement strand
TAACATCACTGCATCTCGCACTCGTTCCCCCCCCCTACCCGAAATTCGCCGACCCCTGTCGTGCATCAATCCATCACGACTATAGGAACAAGCCTCCCCACACCCCACCGAAATTCCCCGACCCCATCGCATTAATCCGTCGCGACTGCACGGACAATCCCGCCACTATCGGCGCTCGAACGCGACGACAACTGTTGTCGAGGACATCGTGTGACGATTTCATTAGGCGATCGCACGCACGCCGCCGCCGCACTCGCAGCATCACTAGCGCATTCACGAGTGCAACCCCCCTCCCCCACCGTGTGATTTAAGTGCATACATCCCCCGCTCCCCCCGCCGTACGATTAGCAGTAGTGCGTGCGTGCGTACATCCCCCGCTCCCCCCGCCGTACGATTAGCAGTAGTGCATGCGTGCGTGCGTACATCCCCCGCTCCCCCCGCCGTACGATTAGCAGTAGTGCATGCGTGCATACACCCCCCGCTCCCCCCGCCGTACGATTAGCAGTAGTGCATGCGTAACAGCTGTGCGTGCATCCCGCGCTCCCCGCCCGTAACGATTAGGCAGTAGTGCATGCGTGCTTATCATCCCCCGCCTCCCCCGCCGTACGATTAGCAGTATAGTGGCATGCGTGCATACATCCCCGCCCTTCCCCCCGCCGTACGATTGCAGTAGTGCCATGGCGGCATTTACATCTCCCCCGCCGCTCCCCGCCGTTACGATTATGCAGTAGCTGCATGCGTGCCCATACATCCCCGCTCCCCCGCCGTACGCATTAGCAGTAGTGCATGCGTGCATACATCCCCCGCTTCCCCCAGCCGTACGGATTAGCAGCTAGTGCCACTGCGTGCATACATCCCGCTCCCCCCGCCGTTCGCCATTAGGCAGTAGTGCACTGCGTGGCATACATCTCCCCGCTCCCCCCGCCCGTCACGCATTAAGCAGTTAGTGTCTATGCTTGCAGTACATCCCCGCTCCCCCGCGCGTCCGATTTAGCAGTAGTGCATGCTGTGCATACAATCCCCCGCTCCCCCCGCGGTGACGGGGTAGTTAGCAGTAGTGCATGCCGTGCATACTCCCCCGCTTTCCCCCCGCCGTAACGATTAGCAGATAGGTGCATGCGTGCGATACATCCACGCTTCCCCCCGCGTGTACTGATTAGCAGTGTTAGTACATGCTGTGGTGGTACATCCCCGCCCGCGTGCCCCCTGCGTGTACGATTAGCAGTTAGTGCATGCGTGCGACATCCCCGTGCCTCCCCCTGCCGTTACGATTAGCAGGTAGTCATGCGTGCGTTACATCCCGGCTCCCCGCCCGCCGGTACGATTCGGATCGAGGCGCTATGGGCAGGAGGGGAATGCGCTGCGTACATTTCCCCCGCCTCCCCCTTGGCCGGGGTCGCACGTCGTGGGCGTGAGCAGTAGGCGGTGTCAGATTGCGTGGTGCCTGGTGAGCGATGCGCGCGGTCCGTCCCGGTCGGTATGACGGCGAGGTTTGCAGTAGTGCCGTGGTATGCGTGCCGCGCGGGGCATTCAGCTCGCGGCGCCGGCGTGGCGCCATTGTGTTAGAGCATCTATCGTACGCGCCGACATCACCGCGGAACGTAATTGACGAGGAGTGCGGCAGCATCAGAGCGGCGAAGCCAACAGCCCGCGGATTCGTCACGCATCCCTTCTGCTCGACGAAAGATGCTTTCACGGCGAGGGCTCTCAATGCGTGATTGCACTTTCATTCAGCGACAGAGAGGGAGAGGGAGAGTGACAGAGTGAGAGCGAGAGGGGGGAGAGGAGAGAGAGAGAGAGAGAGAGAGAGAGAGAGAGAGAGAGGAGGAGAGGAGAGAGAGAGAGGAGAGAGAGAGAGAGAGAGAGAGAGAGAGAG
>NW_014589239.1:0-1879 GCF_000485595.1 Priapulus caudatus | reverse complement strand
CTCTCTCTCTCTCTCTCTCTCTCTCTCTCTCTCTCTCTCTCTCTCTCTCTCTCTCTCTCTCTCTCTCTCTCTCTCTCTCTCTCTCTCTCTCTCTACTCCCCCTTCCTCCATATTTTCTTTCTCTCCTCACAAACATGCTTTCTCTTCCGCTCAATCATCCTCGCTCACCACATGATTATAGGCCTACGCACACAGAACAACGATTTTCTAGCATATACGAGATGTGCCCGCATATCGATCTCGCATGTTGCGTGATCGGCCTTTTGTTGTTGTTGATCGTAGAAAGTTCAGCGTGAGATTGATGATGTGGTGGGGCCCGATGGACAGCCCTGCATGCAGCACAAGTCCAGAATGCCCTACACCGAAGCTTGCATCATGGAGATACAACGACTTGCTAACACTGTACCGCTGGGTGAGTGAGCCTACATAAATCTCCATCGAGAAGAGTCAGGAACAGTATAGAATCTATGGCTCAACGCGAGTATAGTCCCATTCGCTCCTGCTACACGGCTAGAGCTAATTAGAAGCAAGAGTGTATCGAATAGTATATAGAATAATGTATAGAATCAAAATATAAAGAATAATGTATAGAATCAAGATATAACGAATAATGTATAGAATCAAGATGTATAGAATCAAGATGTATAGAATCAAGATGTATAGAATCAAGATGTATAGAATAGTGCATAGAATCACGATATAGAATAGGGTATAGAATCAGCATACATAAAATGGTGTATAGAACCAAGTATATCCACACACATCCACAAGGATGAAACGCTGAGCGTGCAGTTAGACTCCTTGAGTGCCAGTTTCTATCTCATGCTTAGGTGTGACACATCTCGTGCTCAGGTGTGACACATCTCATGCTCAGGTGTGACACATCTCATGCTCAGGTGTGACACATCTCATGCTCAGGTGTGACACATCTCATGCTCAGGTGTGACACATTTTATGCTCAGGTGTGACACATCTCATGCTCAGGTGTGACACATCTCATTCTCAGGTGGAACACATTTCATGCTCAGGTGTGACACATTTCATGCTCAGGTGTGACACATCTCATGCTTAGGTGTGACACATCTCATGCTCAGGTGTGACACATTTCATGCTCAGGTGTGACACATTTCATGCTCAGGTGTGACACATCTCCTGCTCAGGTGTGACACATCTCATGCTCAGGTGTGACACATCTCCTGCTCAGGTGTGACACATCTCATGCTCAGGTGTGGCACATCTCATGCTCAGGTGTGACACATCTCCTGCTCAGGTGTGACACATCTCATGCTCAGGTGTGACACATCTCATGCTCAGGTGTGACACATCTCATGCTCACGTGTGGCACATCCCATGCTCAGGTGTGACACATCTCATGCTTAGGTGTGGCACATCTCATGCTCAGCTGTGACACATCTCCTGCTCAGGTGTGACACATCTCATGCTCAGGTGTGACACATCTCATGCTCAGGTGTGACACATCTCATGCTACTCTCATACACATCATCATAATTATACAATCTCATGAGTCCTAACGACACACATCGCATGCTCAGGTGTGATGCATGCGAACAATATGGGACCGGCTGAGCTTGGAGGCTACACGATTCCGGCGGGAACAGCGATATTTCCGAATCTGTACGCCGTACATAGCGACCCGAAGCTGTGGCCGGAACCTGCAGAGTTTCGACCACAGAGATTCCTCGGCCCAGACGGGAAGGTGGTTAAACCCGACGGCTTCGTACCTTTCTCAATGGGTGCGTATATAACCTATATAGTAGTAATATATAACCTATATAGTAGTAATATATAACCTATATAGTAGTAATATATAACCTATATAGTAGTAATATATAACGTATATAGTAGTAATATATAACCT
>NW_014589238.1:0-1879 GCF_000485595.1 Priapulus caudatus | reverse complement strand
ATGCGCTCTCTGATATGGGGGTAGAAATACGACTATTAACAGTTCAAATCTGCTACGATAAGAACCACAGCAGCCTTTCTTACATTAAATTTACTGCTTCCATAAGGAATTCTCCCCATCTGCCTATCCAGTGATGTATTGTTTTTCATCCTAGGTCATGGAGAGGGATGCAGAGACAATGCGGCAGGGCGGTCCTACAATATTCGCACAAGCAAAACACCTCATTGGACTCCCTGAGGTTGCGAGGCACATACTAACAGCAAGAGCAGAGCTCATGAGAAAATAGCTATGAAGTTGGCATGTAAAGCTATAGAGAAACGCGATTCAGTGTGTTGAACTGTGGGGGGGGTAGGTAGAGAGGGGTGGGGGTAGTTGAGGTGCAAATCAATAGGGTGTATAGTGCCAAACTTGAATACACGATGACTAATTGTTATAGCAGGGTGGTATAAGTAAAGTTTTATAGAGCTTGAGAAGAATTCTGCGGTAGGGGATCGATATCAGAACTATATTTTCAATATGACAAGAATAACAATAATCGATCAAATCATGTTTTGATGAATAGTAACAATTGAAATGCTACATTTATTTTTTACAAAACTTATGATAATGTTAACTTAGTATTGTTGAACATTACTGACTATTCTGTATATATACAGAATAGTTATATATAACTGACAAATTAGCATTTAGGTGATTTGTACCCACATATATACTGTTATGCTTTTTTGATACCAGTGATTTTAACAGATAATCAATATTTCACATAATTAAAGTATCCATTGCTAGGTTAACTCTACTGTTTTGACTTTTATCTATGCAATTGCTGAGAACAGGTAAACTCCGCTGATTGTCAGCTGAAAATTCAATCAAATTCAATAAATTAACCCAAGTTGTTTATCTTTGATGTATAACAAAAATAAGTAAATATCTGATGGCGGTAATATATCGGAATATGCTCATTTCTATCCAATAAGGATCACGGTGATACCCAGATTATTTTCTGTGACGCTAACAATGATAACCACAAAAACCTCGTTCAATCTACGTGGTAGTCTGAGAAGCTGCACCCCGTAGCTTTGCTCCCTGGTCTCTGTTTACACGTCTAGCATTTCACCAAAAATCGCAAATCTAAATTTCCTGTAATGCTTGTACAGATTATTCGCTTCTTAACGTCCACGACATGTTAAAGTGAGAGCAACCTACTTCAAACGCAGTCTTCGATGAGTGGAATCATTTATTACCGATAACTGCACAGCATAGATGAAAATTTGTCTGCAAATAGAGATCCACATTTGTGTTTTATTAAAGAAACACCATACACACACACACTGCCATACGAGCTATGTACAAACATATAGCTGTAGCACTAGGTTTGTCAAAAATAGTACTCGTGACTCACAACAATACTACAGAAATACTAATGCAACCCCATTCTCATAGTTTGAGATATAAATAGTATTCATGAGCTATCACTTCAGCACTAATTTCAACAAAAGATTGCTGCATATCCCGAAGTACATGATGTATTTATTTAGCTATTATTGTAAAAATTGGCTAGAATGAGAAATACATTACATCTACAAACATCCCGGATGACACCTTGTACGTAGATCCTCAGAATTTAATGGTAAATGAAATGCACACGGAATGCCTTTAAAACAAGTTAGTAGACCACAGCTGTCACTGGGCCCATGAAGATCTGAAGATTGACATCTATATATTATCAAGAGCTAATAATACCCAGAGTGTACAATGGAAAAACGGAAAAATAGTGCTATTTCACGGCAATATTATTCTACTTTGCCTGGAGTCTAGATTTTATGGTATTACATTAAGCAGAATTCATTGCGCTCTAAAACAAGACCAACCGCTTGTCCAG
>NW_014589237.1:1555-1879 GCF_000485595.1 Priapulus caudatus | reverse complement strand
CTCTCTCTCTCTCTCTCTCTCTCTCTCTCTCTCTCTCTCTCTCTCTCTGACTCACTCGTCCCTCCTGTCCTCCCGCTCACCCTCTCTCTCTCTTCATCACTAAGTGGCTCTCTTTTTCTCTTTCTCCAGATGAAGTCGTGAAAGTTGCTGACATCCTGCAGGCATTATAGAAATAATTAATTTAAATCAACGCTGAGCTGAGCAGAAGAAGCATGAATTTTTTGTCACCCTGAAGCAAGAAGGGGAGTTGGAGAGAGAGAGAGAGAGAGAGAGAGAGAGAGAGAGAGAGAGAGAGAGAGCGCGAGAGGGAGAAAGAGAGAGAGA
>NW_014589237.1:0-296 GCF_000485595.1 Priapulus caudatus | reverse complement strand
TTCCCATCGATGGGAAATCCAGACGATGATGTTCTGACACTGACTGACAAATCGCCCGCCGTGTCGCGTAGCGCGGCGGAGAAACGCGTGTTTTTCATCAATTCTGTGCTATGTCACGTAGCTGCGACACTTAACCTCAGCCTAGTCAAGGTCTTCTTCAGTAGAGCACGCGATTCGAGAGATGCCTGGCACTTCCTCTAATTATGCGCTTGCTTGACTCGCGCACCAGTGTCTCTGCTCAGCCGCATCTCTACACATTCATTAACCGACTATATATATATATACATCATAATTAT
>NW_014589236.1:0-1880 GCF_000485595.1 Priapulus caudatus | reverse complement strand
GTGTGTGTGTGTGTGTGTGTGTGTGTGTGTGTGTGTGTGTGTGTGTGTGTGTGTGTGTGTGTGTGTGTGTGTGTGTGTGTGTGTGTGTGTGTGTGTGTGTGTGTGTGTGTGTGTGTGTGTGTGTGTGTGTGTGTGTGTGTGTGTGTGTAACTACGTGTGCCCGCATGTATGTATGCGCTACTTGGCACATGGGCGTGTGCATGTTTGCATACACACACGCTCCGCTGAATTTGACTTGGTCCTAATTGAAGTGGCAGCGCCGACGCCGACGATGACGATGATCTAGATGACGATGACGATGATGATGTGGAACGTTCTCATTAGCATGAGAATCGACACGATTAATAACGTGTGTCCATTAGCTAGGACGGTGAACTCTAGTTATGCCGTTATATACCGCTACACTGAATTGTCGGTCGGTCACTGTTTCACACCGTATAACGTATGAAACGCACACGCACACGCACGCAGGCACGCGCACACGCTCGCACGCACACGCACGCACACACGAACATGCACGCACTCACGCAGGCACGCGCATACGCTCGCACACGCGCATGCACGCACGCACGCAGGCACGCGCACACGCTCGCACACACGCATACGCTCGCACACACGCATACGCTCGCACACACGCATACGCTCGCACACACGCACACACGCGCGCACGCACACACACGTACGCACACACGCTCGCACACGCACACGCACGCACACACACGCATGCACGCACGCACGCACGTGTAGATCACGTCTGCAACTAGAACAATTTCCGGCCAGCAAACCTAGCAATTTGGTGGCACGCCCACGCCCTCCGGCGGTGACCAGCAGAAGTGTTTTTTAATATTAATATCATTCATCGTTCTGCAAGGTGCAGAAAAAGAAAGAGAAAAGAAAGAGGAGGAGAGCGAGCGAGAGAGAGATGAGAGGGAGATAGAGAAAAGAAAGAGATAGAAGAAAAAGAGAGAGAGAGAAGAGAGGAAAGTAGGAGAGAGAGAGAGAGTGGTGAAGAGAGTTAAGGAGAGAAGACGATAGAACAGGAGAGGGCGGAGAGAAGAAAAGAGAGCGAAATAGCGAGAGAGCGAGAGAGAGAAGGAGAGAGAGGGGGAGAGAGACAAAGAGAGAGGCGTAGAGCGAGGAGCGAAGGCGAGAGAGAGAGACGAAAGATAGCGGCGCAAGAGAGAGGGAGAGAGCGGCGAGAGAGAGAGTGAGCGCAGAGAGAGAAAGAGAGAGCGAGGAGAGAGAGAGTGGGGAGAAGAGAAAGAGATCAGAGGAGGCGAGGGAGAGAGAGGGAGAGAGTGGAGTCGAGAGAGCTGGTCGGCGACAGGGAGCGAGGAGCACTTGAGACGAGAGAGAGTGTTAGGAAATGGAAGGGTAAGAGCGAGAGGAGAGAAAGAGAGAGGGAGGGAGACGGTAATGAATGGGAGAGAGAGAAGGTAGAGTGGAGAGAGTGAGAGAAGCGAGAGAGAGGATTACGATGGAGGCCAAGGGATGAGGTAGGGATAAGGAGGGAGTGGTTGTAAATGATTCAATAAAAGCAGATGTAAAGCACGAAGATTGAGTTCTGAGAGGAATGGGGACGAGTGAGAAATGTGTGAAAGTGGTGGGGAGAGGGAGTGAGAGGGATGGGTAAGAGAGAAGAGGGGTAGGGGGAGGGGAGGAGGGTGGACGGAGAGGCGGGAGAGAGAGAAAGAGAGAGAAAGAGAGGGAGGACCAGAGGAGCGAAGAGAGAGAGAGCAAGAGAGAGAGAGGGGGGGGGCGGGGGCGAGGGAGAGAGAGAAGAGAATGAGAGAGAGAAGAGAGAAAGAAGGAGAGAGAGCGGGCGAGGCAAGAAGGAGACGCAGGGAGAAGCGAGAGGAGGGAGAGAGAGAAGCCGGAAG
>NW_014589235.1:0-1882 GCF_000485595.1 Priapulus caudatus | reverse complement strand
CATCCTCATTCCTCGTCCTCGTACCTCGCTCCTCGCTCCTCGTCCTTCGCTCCTCGTCCTCGCTCCTCGTCCTCTCTCCTCATCCTCATCCTCGATCCTCATCCTCATTCCTGCATCCTCATCCCATTACCTCGATCCTCATCCTCAATCCTTCACCTCTATCCTCATCCGCCACTCCTCATCCTCATCCTCATCCTCTATTCCTCATCCTCGCTTCTTGCCGCTCATTCGAAATGAATCTACTAATCGTGAATGTGCCGCGTGACGACGCGTCGTATATTCGCTGTTCACGCCGTCTGCGTGGTGTGTGTGTGAGATGCTGTGTGTGTGTGTGTGGTGTGTGTGCCTGTGCTGTGTGTGTTGCGTGTGTGGCTGTATGCTCTGTGTGTTATGTTGTGTGCTGTGTGTGTGCTGTGGGTGCTGTGGTGTGCTGTGTGTGTGTGTCCTGATGTGTGTCCCTGTGTGTGTGTGTGTGTACGCTGTGCTGCTGTGTGTGCTGTCGTGTGTGTGGTGTATTGTGTGCAGGTGCCTGTGCGGTGCACTCTGTGTGCCGTCGTCCGTGCCGCGTGTGTGCTGTGCCGTTCGCCTGTGTGTGTGCGTGTGTGGCTTGGCCATGTCTATACGCATCATCTCACCAGCGCCAGAGACACACACACGCACGCTATCCACATTATGCACACACCATCTCTTCTCTCTCTCCTGTCTCTCTACTCTCTTCTCTCTCTCTCCTCTCTCTCAACGAACAAAAAGATGCCACACTATCTTCTTACGCTTCGATTTCTTTGTATAACATTGTCTGTACATTAATCTACTTCTCTCTCTCTCTCTTCTCATCTCTCTCTCTCTCCTCTCTCCTCTCTCTCTCTCTCTCTCTCTCTCTTCCTCTCGCTCTCTCTCTCTCTCTCTCTCTCTCTCTCTCTCTCTTCTTCCCATATTCGCACAGTTCCATGCCCAAGCTCTCTGCACGCGCCGAAATGCTGACCATTGCACCTCCCGCACCGGGGGATTAACGTGCTTCGCGCCGTCATACATGTGGAACGTCTAGGTCTATATCAGCGACATTAATCGTGACGCATCATTGCCTCGTATGCCCAGCCCGCAACACGCGCACGCCTACCGACTGCCACCTGTTATCGCACCCTCGACCTCTGCGAACCGTCGCGCCGGTTAAGGCCGCCCTTCACACGCTCCGACACCTCATGGACGCAAGCTCGTCGCCTAGCCGCACATGCGGCGGACGATAACGCCATCGACGACCGAGACGGCTGCCGACCTCTGGCGTAAGCTCACCATACGATGCGCACGCCCTGCGCACCCCGCTCGACTTTCTCATAGATGGCGCTGCGCAGGCAGCAGTGCTTCAGCCTGTAACGCTATAAATAGATTATGTTTACACTAGGGGGCGCCGCCGCCACCCGCGTATCGACAATGTTGCTGATTAGATGGCGCTAGGGGAAGCGACAGAACTAGACTCTAGTCTCTCTAATCTCTCCCCTCTCTCTCGCTCTCTCTACTCTCTTTTTCTCTCTCTCCTTCTCATATGAGGATGCTCAGCCTCCCTGTCACCGACGTCAACAGCTGCTATTTGTTTGGCTGCGACTATATGCAAATAGAGCGTAATGCGTCTCGCGTAAACGTAAACACGCGGCCAGGATGTCAGCCGGGGCTGGTCTCCATCCATGCATCCATGCATCCATCCCCCCGCCGCCACTGACGCATCATCACTCAATCTGTCTTCATCCCTCTCTGTCTCCGTCTCCGTCTCCGTCGCTGTCGCTGTCTCGGTCTCTATCTCCTCTCTCTCTTTCACTTTCTCTCTCACTCTCACTTTTTCACTCTCTCTCTCTCTCTCTCTCTCTCTTCTCTCTCTCTCTCTCGTCTC
>NW_014589234.1:0-1882 GCF_000485595.1 Priapulus caudatus | reverse complement strand
CATAATCGTCATCGTCATTGTCATCATCATCGTCATCGTCATCATCATCATCATCATCGTCATCATCATCATCATCATCTTTGGTTCCCTCCCATCCTCCTACCCCTCCTCTCCTCCTCCTCCTCCTCCTCCTCCTCCTTCTTCTTCTCCTCCTTCTCCTCCTCCGCCTCCTACTCTTCCTCTCCCCTCCCCCATCATCCTCTCCTCCTGACCTTCCCCCTCTCCCACTTTCCCTCTCTCTCATCCTGCCTGCACACTGTCAATCATCATAGACTATAGTAATGAGATCTCTTCATTACAGTGGCTGGGGGCGTGGCTGGGGGCGTGGCTGGGGGCGTGGCTGGGGGCGTGGCTGGGTGCGTGGCTAGGGGCGATATCTGCCTAATACCGTCTATGTACATACAGATAGCAGAAAATTTATTAACACAAACACACACACACACACACAAACACACACACATCACATACCTCATCACACACACACACACACGACACTACGACAACACACAACACAACACTACACACACGACACAGCACACCACACACGCACACGACACAGCAGCATCACCACACCACACGACACCACAATTTATCAGCAACTTTAGCCCACACTACGCCACCCACACATCACACACACACGACACCACGACACACACACACACACACAGCAACACACATACCCACACAACACACACATCACACACACATACCCCCCCCCCCACACACACACACAACACAATCACGACACCACATGCATACGCCATGCTACACCACAGCACCGACACACACACCCACCGCACACACTACGACACACACATCATCGACACAACACGACACACGTACACAGGCACCACAACAACACACACCACAACACATTCACACACACACACACATAAACAGCATTTACACACACACACCACACACACACACCGCACACCACGCCTGCGCACGCATACACAGCACACGCGACACGCGCACGCACACACACCACACGCATTGACACGCACGGCCACGTCCACACACACACATACGCACACACACAACACACTACTAATACAACGCAGTGTCAACGCACATACAGACAGACATCATACACTACGCGCTGCGCACACACACACACACACAAAACACACACACATCACACACACACACGCCCCACACCTACACTACGCACACTACGCACGCCACACACACACACACAGCGCAGCGGCACGCCGTGCACGGCATGCTCACGCTACGCGTGCCACGCATTTCTAGTCGTACGGTTATGCTTTCACTAATCGAACACATGGAGGCACATGATAAACCTTGACCCCAACTACAATCACCACACGTCTGTTTCGTCTGTCCGTTATAATCTGTGTGTCGTTCTGTTCTCGTGATCGTTTTCCCTTTCAGGCAGCAGATAATTTGTTTCGCCATTTCACGCAGATTGGCTTTCGCTGCGAGCGTGATCGCTCGACATTGGAGCCGCGTGTTCATCGGGTTATCGTTCTGTCGACTCATCATCATCGTCGTCAGTCATCATCAGTTGTCATAATCGTCTATTCGTCTATCATCATTCATTCATCATAGTCATAATGTCGTATCGTCATTGTCGATCATCATCAATCATCATCATCAATCGATTGTCATAATCGTCATCGTCATTGTCATCATCATCATCATCCATCATCTTCTATCATCATCATATTCATTCATCATTCATTCATCTTCTTTCTTTCTTCCTTCATCATCTACTATCATCGCTTGTCGCCAGCAGTCTCTTTCACGCGAGTCTTCCCCTCTCTCCCCCTTCTTTCTTTCCTCCTCCCCCTCTCTTCTTCCCCCTCCCCTCCCCTTCCCCTCTTCTCTCTCCCTCTCCCCCTCCCCTCATCTCTCT
>NW_014589233.1:1533-1882 GCF_000485595.1 Priapulus caudatus | reverse complement strand
GCTCTTGATATATATTGTTATATATAGGCCCTATATATGCCCTAGATGATTCGCACGCGTGATAGGTGGCGAGGTGAGGCGTGCGGGAGAGAGTTCAAGGTCAAACGGTTATGTTTGGAGATAGACGTGTGGAGTTATTGGCGGACGTGACGTGGATTGGACGTGGCGTGGTGACGTGATTGGACCTGATAAATTATAGACGTGGGAAGTTATACTGTTTGAGATAGACTGGTTAAGTTTGTATCTGAGAGAGAGACGTGCGGCCAGAGAAGTGGCCGAAGTTTGTGCTTGGGAGAAACGTGTGGCTGGGGAAGAGGAAGAAGAAGAAGAAGAAGAAGAAGAAGAAGAG
>NW_014589233.1:0-323 GCF_000485595.1 Priapulus caudatus | reverse complement strand
CTCTCTACTCTCTCCTCCTCTCCTCCTCCTCTCTCTCTCTCTCTCTCTCTCTCTCTCTCTCTCTCTCTCTCTCTCTCTCTCTCTCTCTCTCTCTCTCTCTCACTGCCTCTGGCTGTCAAGCTAAGTCGAGAAAGTAAACCGAATTCATATGACTTTGCTCAAACCGGAGCAACCACTTCCCCACAAGGACAGTGCGCGCGAAAAATATCTTCCGCTGGCGTCTGCCATTCTCATGATCACACACGGCAATAACAACTGCTGAGCGGCCTTGTGACCGCCTCCTTGCCTGCATCTACACACACCACTGACGTACGCACACGCGC
>NW_014589232.1:0-1882 GCF_000485595.1 Priapulus caudatus | reverse complement strand
ATGCAGGCCCTCGTTCGCGATTACGCTCTCCGTGTAGACCCCTCGTTTAATATCGCGATGACTTTGGGAATGCCACACACACGTACACATACACGTGAGCTTCACTTGTAGATCTGTGTCACTGATTGACACGTTGATGTCACCCGTGAGTGTCACCTGTAGATCTGTGTCACTGATTGACACGTTGATGTCACCCGTGAGCATCACCTGTAGACCAGTGTCACCGATTGACACGTTGACGTCACCTGTGAGTGTCACCGATTGACACGTTGACGTCACCCGTGAGTGTCACCTGTAGACCTGTGTCACCGATTGACACGTTGCCGTCACCCGTGAGTGTCACCTGTAGACCCGTGTCACCGATTGACACGTTGTTCTGACACTGTGTGTTTGCGCGTAGATCAAGGACATATCTACGGAGCTGGAGACAATGCCCAAGCGCGCGCAGCTCGCTGCAGCCTTCATGACATACCTGTGTGCCGCACCTGAGGACCAGCGCAGACAGAGCCTCAAGCGATGGAGCGAGCTCATGCATCTACAGGTAGGCCTACCTGTACCTAGATGGAGGGGCGTGTAGCGGGGGACGATTGACCAGACAGCACGGTTGACAGGCAATGATGGTCGAGGACGTATATGTATAATATACATCTTGTATGGTGTAGTCTAATAATAAGGACTAATAATGTCATCAATAATCCAGGTGTAATTTTATATTATCTTGCTACTGCTCTTTCTGTAGCAATCCACTATCTTTATGTTATGCAATACGACTATGTGGTTCCGCAACGCTACACCACTGCTACTAGCTACGTCTAGTCAATACAGTACATGTGCTGTGTCATTCAACTTGTTTAGAATAGAAGGGTCTATATCTACCTGGGTACAAAACCCGGGGGCTTTTGCTGGGGGAATGTGTGTTAGGGTTAGGGTTATTGTTTGTTAGGGTTATTATAGGTTAGAGGTAGAATTAGGATTAGCAGTACGTTCTGCCAGTACCCAGGTAGACACATGTAAGACCCAGTTCCCAGACACTTGCTGCATTAGTTACAGCATCAGTGTCTGTGTACTGTCTAATGCTAGGTTCACACTGGCGATTTTTTGTCATAAAATCGAGAAATTGACGCGATTTTCAGCGATTATTATAACGGCGTATTGTATATTTAGCTTTATATATTATTTATCATTATGGCATGGCGACACACGCACACTCGCAGCGGCGAGTCGGGAGCGTTCGGCGTTAGATTTTTATGAAGGAAATTTGATATTATACAGTGACAGCAACAGTGGCAACTGCCCTAACTTGAGAGTAAGGGGGCCCTACGGTCAGTACTCCTTGTGAAATTGTGCGTTCATGATTATTTTCAGTTTTTCAGCTGACTTGCTGTCCCAAGTACGCGACCTTTGGGCACACTATAACCCGTGTGAATTAGCCCACAGTAATTATAGTGACAGTCGGAATGATCTATATTTGGCAGCTGCCTAACAGCGTATGTCACCCTCTAGCTATCTGTTAATCTGTGTCTATATCCCTAGTTCAGACACACTCACTAGGGACCCCTCACTAGGGTACCCTCACTATACACCCTGATCCCATAGGCCAGTACCCAGGGAGACACAGAGACTTCCTCTGCCGAACCCCATGTGTATGTAGACCCTCTAGATCTGTGTCTGTCCCTAATCTAGACACCGTCACTAGACACCCTGATCCATGTGTCTGTCCCTAATCTAGACACTGTCACTAGACACCCTGATCCATGTCTGTCCCTAATCTAGACACCGTCACTAGACACCCTGATCCATGTGTCTGTCCCTAATCTAGACACCCTGATCTATGTCTGTCCCTAATCTAGACACCGTCACTAGACACCCTGATCCATGTGTC
>NW_014589231.1:0-417 GCF_000485595.1 Priapulus caudatus | reverse complement strand
TCTATATCTATCTCTCTCTCTCTCTCTCTCTCTCTCTCTCTCTGTCTCTCTCTCTCACACTCCCTCTCTCTCCTCTCGCGCGCGCTCTCTCTCTCACTCCACACACTTCTTTCTCTCTCTCTCGCTCTCTCTCTCTCTCTTATTCTCTCTCTCTCTCGCACACACTCTCTTTCTCTCTCTATTTTTCTTTCTCTCGTGCTCTCTCTCTCTCTCTATCGCTCTCTCTCTCCCTCGCTCTCGCTTTCTTTCTCTCCCTCGCTTTCGCTCTCTCTCTCCCTCGCACGCTGTATCTCGTTCTCGCTCTCGCGCCCTCTCTCTCCCACTGTCACTCGCTCTCTTGCTCGCTCTCTCTCTCTTTAATGTCTCTCTCTCTCGCTCCCCCTTCTCTCTCGATCTTTCTCTCTCTCTCTCTCTCCA
>NW_014589230.1:0-1884 GCF_000485595.1 Priapulus caudatus | reverse complement strand
ATATATGATGCACTCGCAAAAGCTCTTAAATCAGTTTGACGACTAAATGGCCAAGTCGGGAGCCATCGGGTTGAATGTTCCACATAGCCCTCGAAAATAGTTCCACACCCGTCGTTTTAGCTCTTTGACAACACCAGACACGTCATCCAGGGAAGGGGTTGACCCCTCATTGCCATTCTTTGGGTTTCTGTGGCGGTTCCTGAAGGTCGTTGCGCGCATAATATTCAAGCCAGTCGCTTTCAGTACTGTCGCCAGCCTAACTTGCGACATTCCCCTGACCCGGAGATGCTTGATCCCGGCAACTCGGTCAAGATCGGACATGGTCGCTTCTGCTCCAGCGCGAAAGCGGTAGACTGCATAGAAGGCGTCCGTCTTCTCCTTTGCCCGGCGTCTGGCCAGTCGCAATGCCTTAGTGTCATAGCCGATGGTCGAGTTTCGCTTGACACGTTTTGCCGGGCAGTCGGACTGCCTGGAACAGCGATCGCAGACGGCCTTGTCGAAATGGACGATCTTGCCGCCATTCTTACCGGTTTTGATGCGCTGCGGTTTCTGCCCTTCGGGGCAGACCAGTATTTCGTCGCTGTCCGAGAAGACAAAGTCGGCAAGACTGAGACCCACCGGTGCTATCCCCATCGCCGGAGAGATAACATCAACCCCCTGTTGCTTGGCCTTCTCTAGGTTGTCGTCGCTGCCGTATAGGGAGTCAGCCAGTAGCTCTTTCGGGACAAGCTTCCGACTTATCGTATTCTCGATAGCCGGAAGAAGGGCATGGGCATCGCTTTCGTGGGCCGCCTCTGTCTTGACATAGGTGATCAGGTCCGGCTGGCTTTTGTCCGGCGAATAGGTCTCCATCACCTGGAACTGGAAACCTTGCCCCTTGTGCCCGCAGTACCCGGCATCTGGGTCGGAAGGATTCTGGAGCGAATCTGATGCCACGTCTTTGCTCGGTTTGATGACTACGGTGGATGCGGTATCGGTCTGCTCAAGTACACACTGGTCATCAAGCACACGGACCAGAAGCTGATAGCTCGACATGGAGGCAACTGCGGCCTGATCCTTGAAACATTCCACCAGAAGGAAGCAGTCGTTGCCGACCTGCTGAAGTGTCCGTGCGGATTCGCTGGGCTTTACGGCAAACCGGCCACTGCTCTTCTTCTCATAGCGGACAGCAACCTCACCAAGCGAGGCGTACAGGTCAGTGTGATGACGCTTGAGATTGACCAGAAACTTCCGGATAGTGCGCACAAACAACCGGATTCTGCCCAGATGGGCCATATTGGAAAAGATGTGCACCGAATCCAGCCGCTGCTTTGATGAATCAAGGTCAAAGAGCTTCGCAAGCGCTGCGATAACATTTTCAAAGATCGACTGTTCCAGTTCCAGTTTGCCCACGATATCTCGCATGTTCCAGAGTGTGCGAGGACAGACATAAGAACTGACATCCGAGGTGTCAGAGATATTCAGCGCATAGTGCCACATGATATTGAAAGAGAACTGCTGTATCGTCTCTTCATCAGTCAGATCCAGTTGTTGCTGCAAAAGAACAATGCCGAGCATGGCATAAAGTTCTTTGGTGCGCCGACCAGTCTCCTTACTGAACAGCGGAAAGAGTTCCTCCGCCGGCAGTCGGTGCAGGACCTCCTCGCGGAACAGATGCGCCCATGAGGATTCAAGCAGAGCCAGGCGTTTTGGGCCAAGACGCTCAAACGGATTGAACATGTCGACCTGTTTGTGGTCTTTAACGTGAATCATGGCAATTCCTCGTAAGGGGCTGAAATTACAGGAGAATCTACCACAATTCAGGATTCAATGGAAGCGAAAATTTACAAAATAGCTAATGATTTTGAGCGGTTAGCCAGCTGGAGTCTTTTTGCTGCCGCATCA
>NW_014589229.1:0-1884 GCF_000485595.1 Priapulus caudatus | reverse complement strand
AAATCTTGGTTTTGTAATTTCGTAACTCGATCATCGTGGACCCAAGTAACGATGAATCGGGTTACAAATCGTTAATCGGGTGTTCCATGCATGCGTGTGGTAAACCGGTCGGGGTGAGGGGAGAGAGACGCAGAATAATAAAGATTTTGTAGAGAAGAATTATTGATTCCATTTTTTGAGAGAAGACGGAGAGGAGAGACAGAGAGAAGAGACGGAGAGAGAGGAGACTGGAGTCGAAAGATGATTTGATGAGTTGAAGGTCGAGAGTATGTGATTGCCGAACCAACCTACAGGATGCAGCACAACAATGCTGCACGAAATCAACTGAACAGAATAAGATCTTAAAGATAATAGGACAGTTCTCTCTAAAAGTCTCAGAAAGCACCGAATGCAGGAAGAAGTGAACATGCACTCTCATGCGACCCCCGCGAGCGTGAAAGCTGCTGCCGTCAAAAAGTAGCAGAGCTTCGGCAAAAATTAGGACTTGCGACTGAGCAGTGGCGGCACGCACGCCCACTCGAGAATAGGCATACTAACATTTTGTGATGAGTGAGTAGACCACGGAGCAAGCTTTTAAGAAATAGTGCGTTTGTCAGAAGTGTGAGTTGTCGCGTTTGGAAGAGGCGACAGTGCTCTGCCGTTTTGAAAAAGGGGGCTTAGATCCTTGTGATAGCTTTGAAATAAGTCGTCCAGTCGACTCGCGTTTTGAATAGATCTGGACAAGACGACGTCCGGTGTTTGAAACATGGCGAGGCGACAGCGTCGCTACGTGCGCTCACATTGTTCTCGGCGTGCTACTATATGTTACCCGTGGAGATCGTGGTGCTGTATGGGTCGCACATGTGACTTTCGTCACCCTGATTTTGTAGCATCTGGTTACGACCTTGTTTTTATCGTCTCGCCTAAGCTACTCGGGACTGATTTACTACTTGTTGTGGTCATACTGTGTATATACATGAATATGTATAATAAAGGATAACTTGTGGTTTTCGTCTTCACTATAGTTAGGCTCGCGCAGTGACTTATCTCTGATTTCTGCTATCACTTCCACCAAGTTTTCTTGCTGTCAAGTTAAAAAATAAAAATAAGAATCGGGATACTCTGCTGTGGATTTTGGATAAACAAGTGCTTGGTTCGAGCCTGGTTTGACGTCACTGTTCAACCCGAATGATTCGGAGGGTAATATAGAATGATGCGCATGACATCACTAGTGATCACTAGGATGCCTGCGTATGATCCAGGGGAATGTGCCGATGATCACAGGGATGCGTGCGTGATCCGGGATGCTGCCATGCTCGAGGGACGCTCGTGCGAGTCGAGGAATGATGCAGTGGATGAGGGATGCTGGGTGAGCTCGATGCGGATGCTGCCGAGTAAGGTGCTGCGCTGACTCGTGTCAGGGACTGCTAGCGCGCACACTGCAGGGATGAGCTGCCTACGACAACACTAGTGATCACGCAGGATCCCTCGATCACGCAGCATCCCTCGATCACGCAGGATCCCTCGATCACGCAGCATCCCTCGATCACGCAGCATCCCTCGATCACGCAGCATCCCTCGATCACGCAGCATCCCTCGATCACGCAGGATCCCTCGATCACGCAGCATCCCTGGATCACGCAGCATCCCTCAATCACGCAGCATCCCTCGATCACGCAGCATCCCTCGATCACGCAGCATCCCTGGATCGCACAGCGTCCCTCGATCACGCAGCATCCCTCAATCACGCAGCATCCCTCTATCACGCAGCATCCCTCTATCACGCAGCATCCCTCTATCACGCAGCATCCCTCGGTCACGCAGCATCCCTCTCTCACGCAGCATCCCTCGGTCACGCAGCATCCCTGGATCACGCAGCATCCCCTTTGATCATGCAGCATCCCC
>NW_014589228.1:0-1886 GCF_000485595.1 Priapulus caudatus | reverse complement strand
AGCAGCCAGCGCGCATGGTTTAGCAGTTGTGATCATTTGCAATTGCTCTTTGCTTTGAATTGGATAAGTTGGCCTCCTGAAATTACTCAAGCTTAACTTGCAAACCGATCTATGTACATAAATAAATAACGCCCTATATGACTAACTAGTCAAGCGGCCAAATCAACCAACACACCGGCACGTTACGGGAGCACAGCCCGGTACACACACACACACAGGACACCACACATCTACACACCACACACACACACACAAACCTACCTATTTAACGCGCTTATAAAATCTAATTGCGCGAAAATATCTATAATATTTTCTTTAAAATCTATAAATTCTTAAAATCTATAATCTAGATTTTTAATTAAAATTCTTAGATAGATAGATAAAATTTCTTAAAAATCTATAAATTCTATAAATCTTAAAATCTACTAAATTCCTTAAATCTATCCAATCTCAGCACTGGTTTTTAAATCGCTGCTAAAATCCTTTTAATCGCGATTAAAAAAGCCACTGAGTTATCTGAATGGCTGAATCAAATCCGCTTAAAATAGGTAGTTTTGCGGTAATGGCCCTCCCCATAATTGTGTGACGTCTTTGCCCCTGCGCTTTAATGTTCTTGGCTTAGCCGGGCCTCTGAAATGGATATCGGTAGGCACGCACCGGGGCTCGCAAGACCAGGCATACGCCGGTTTGTTTACATATAACTTTATGCCACCAGATGGGCGCGTGTCGGAGTTCTGGCGATGATAACCTCGTAATTTCTGTCAGCATTTTTAAGGTGCATGAACATTTTACCAATCTTAGTGGTGTCAGTGTAGTCACGGATATTCACAGTAAGTATTAACGGCGTAATAGTTTCACAATACGTTCACCTATTTTTCAGCACAAAGGCCGGTCGATCATTTGTGAAATTGTGTGAATATTTATTTATTGAGACTTCCAACGTCGCCTAGTTGCTTTCTCAGTCTGGTACGTCAATTGCACGGCTCAAGAGCCAATAAAACTCAACATCCTTTCATCTCTGTTATGTTTTACGCCTTGAATCGTGATTGATCAGGGAGGGCGTCATGTAAGAGGGAGACAGGTCTGTCTATTGCTTTTATTTAGCCGCCGCCCGTAGTTCTCATTTCGCCCACAAGTCTTCATTTGTTATAGCCTTCTAAAACTACAGACCATGCCGCTGATCACGCTGTTGGAGAAGCTGGCGGCCGGTGCCCGAATTTGGCGGCACCGCCGCACTGTCTCCACTGCGACAGCGCTTCATACTGAACATCCCGCGTCTGCGTGCGCATATCCCGCGGAACTGCGCGTCTCATCCGCGCGCAGCGCTCATTATCAACAGCAAAGCTGTGCCACGCATTCTTGTATCATGTCTCTCTAGATCCTCTTTACTGAGTGACTGTTGATTCTGTTCATGGTCAACAGTACTGCAGTTTACATATGAATAATATACCATGAAAGGTCGTTTATTAGCTGAAAATAAAGCCGCCGTAGTTTTAATATGACAGAGAAAACGTCAATTTCATTCATGTATCTATATTCTGAAAGCTTGGGTTTCTAGAACATTTTTATAACATGTAATCAGGTAATGAGGTATTCAGTCTCTTATACCTGTAGTGTAATAATAGCTATATGTAATTATTATTGGGCTATTATTACACTACAGGTATGAGACTGAATTAGTGAATACCTCATTACATGTTATAAAAATTATGTCCTTACACAGAGATGAGCTAACGACACGTGACAATAATAATACATAAACAATATGTACATAAACAATATGTACAAAATATATACAAACACAATGGTCCCACAAAACAAGTGCTCGTGGTTACGTAACAGACTAATGGAGTTCCGTTATAGCCTGTAACCTGTATGATACAGGC
>NW_014589227.1:0-1887 GCF_000485595.1 Priapulus caudatus | reverse complement strand
TCTCATTTTCGGGTTGCGACGATAGACGCGGTGCTTGTACGCCAGGGGAGCGCGGGGGGGAGGGAGGGAGAGGAGCGCGGGGGGAGGAGGAAGGGGAGCGCGCGGGGGAGGAGGAAGGGAGCGCGCGGGGAGGAGGGAGGGAGGAAAGGAAGCGCGTGCGAGCGGGGGGAGGGAGGAAGAGAGGGAGCGCGCGCGGGGGAGGAAGGGAGGGGAACGCGCGGGGAGGAGGGAGGAATTTAGAGTGACCCGGGGGCAGTGAACTTGAAAGCAGGGTTAGGGTAACATGAGCGAGGCACCCCGCGCACGCGCGTGTGTGGGGGCGCGCTGCGGTTCCTCTGCCTCTCACAGATAGAGATCAAATTAAGGTGAACAGGAGCCGTGTGCTGGAGCGGGAACATCCTAATCTTCCCCGACATCAGAGGTACGACAACTCCTCAGCACCCCCACCCCACCCCACCCCACCCCACCCCATCCCACCGAGCTCAGCACAATCTACAGGACAGCAACTCCCCCCACGCCCGTTGCGCACTGTTCCGGACACACTGGACCCCCACCTTCATCTCTCATGACAACCGCTCACAACAACATCCGGCGCGTTTTCTGTGGTGATACGTGAGCCAACTCAGTCGCGAGACTAACTCTAGCCGGCAGTGGAAGCCAACACAACTGCTGCAGTGATCATAATGTCTGAATAATCTGAATGCTCGGTCGATGCATTAATTTATACGAAGAAAATTAACCAGAGAACGTTTGAAACAAGATGCCGTGCAACCAGTTTGCTGTATCCTGAGCCGCAGCGCGCGGATGAGACCGACGCAGTCGCCGGGCCACTATGGCACACGCGACGCCGGGCGATGTTCAAGTATGAAGCGCTTGTCCGCAGTGGAGAGGTCGCAGACGTCGCACGCAAATTCGAGGCGGCGCACATCTCCACACGCACGGTCAGCGGATGCGTCTCTAGTTCTTAGAAGATAACAAATGAAGAACGTTCTTAAATAAGAACTTCGGCGGCTACCCGTAAATATAGAGCATATATACAGACTTTGAATTCCTTGACTAGTCAGTCAAAGGCTTGTTGGGGTCCTTATCAGAGCTTCCAATTGAAATGCCATGACATTGTCAAGTGAGAATTCGTTGTTTTTGGAACCCCAACAGAAAATGTCCTCCCTCTACATGCCACCCCTCCCTGATCAATCACGCATTCAGCGTAACAATAACAGAGATGAAATTGTGTTGAGTTTGTGGCTCTGACGCACTGCTGCATGGCCGACAGAACTGTTGAAAGCAACAGCATTGAAGTCCAATAAAAATAAATATTCACACAATTTTTCACAATGAGCCGCCTGTGTGCAAAATAGCCGTGAACGTATGTGAACATATACGGTTATAGACTTACTGTATCATAGCCCGTATAACTGACACCACTAAATTGCCTAAACATGTTCCATGGACCTTAATAAATGCTGAGAAATACGGACGGTATCAATCGCCCACAACTCACGAAACACACTACCGTCACAAACTATATGTAAACACAACAGCGTGTTGCGAGGCCCGGTGCCTGCCTCCATACCATTCGAGGCGCCCCGCTAACCAAGTATAAAGCGCGTCGGGCAAGACGTCACACACACAGTACGACCAATTCATGGCAAAACAATCGGAGTAGCGCGGTAGGGATTTCCGTATTATTTAATTTGAACAGAAACAACTTCATCGGTTCACATGAATGACGCACTCGTCACTTCCGACGCAAGTGAAAAATTCCGAAAATTTTTCCACTATCGATGCGAAATGCATCAGCCGGGCATTTCATTATTTACGAAAGTTAAACAGGCTGCCATGCGAAAGACAGTCGCTGCTACAGTAACTGGTCCACGTATCTGATCG
>NW_014589226.1:1441-1887 GCF_000485595.1 Priapulus caudatus | reverse complement strand
ACAAGGGTAATGTAGGGGGCAGCACAGCCGATGATGTATGACACTACGTTGATCTAGAAGGCAGCACAGCCGCTGATAGTCTGATACAACGTTGATCTAGGGGGCAGCACAGCCGCTGATGTCTTATACAACGTTGATCTAGGGGGCAGCACAGCCGATGATAGTATGACACTACGTTGATCTAGAAGGCAGCACAGCCGCTGATAGTCTGATACAACGTTGATCTAGGGGGCAGCACAGCCACTGATAGTCTGATACTACGTTGATCTAGGGGGCAGCACAGCCGCTGATAGTCTGATACAACGTTGATCTAGGGGGCAGCACAGCCACTGATAGTCTGATACTACGTTGATCTAGGGGGCAGCACAGCCGTTGATAGTCTGACACAACGTTGATCTAGGGGGCAGCACAGCCGCTGATAGTCTGATACAACGTTGATCTAGGGG
>NW_014589226.1:0-441 GCF_000485595.1 Priapulus caudatus | reverse complement strand
AGCACAGCCGCTGATAGTCTGATACAACGTTGATCTAGGGGGCAGCACAGCCGCTGATAGTCTGATACAACGTTGATCTAGGGGGCAGCACAGCCGCTGATAGTCTGACACAACGTTGATCTAGGGGGCAGCACAGCCGTTGATAGTCTGATACAATGTTGATCTAGGGGCAGCACAGCCGCTGATAGTCTGACACAACGTTGATCTTAGGGGTCTAGCACAGCCGCTGATAGTCTGATACAAAGCACAGCCGCTGATAGTCTGATACAACGTTGATCTAGGGGGCAGCACAGCCGCTGATAGTCTGATACAACGTTGATCTAGGGGGCAGCACAGCCGCTGATGTCTGACACAACGTTGATCTAGGGGGCAGCACAGCCGCTGATAGTCTGATACAACGTTGATCTAGGGGGCAGCACAGCCGCTGATGTCTGACACAAC
>NW_014589225.1:0-368 GCF_000485595.1 Priapulus caudatus | reverse complement strand
CTCTCTCTCTCTCTCTCTCTCTCTCTCTCTCTTTTTTTCTCTTTCTCTCTCCCCTCTCGCTCTCTCTCTCAATATAATATCACTCTCTTGCTACAGATCTTGACACTGTCGTCTGCCGCAGCCACGCTCTTCCGATGACGAGCTCATCAGGAATGCGTGACCTGTACATTTCCTTCTTTCATAGTGTGTGCCGCCTGCCATGGCAACCGACGAAAAAACACGGATAAATAAGAATAAACAAGCATGGCGGGCGGCTGGGTCGGTGTCGTCATAGACGTGTGCAGGCAGCCAGCTGGTTACACACTCATATATACATATATATATATATATATATACATATATGTGTATATATATATATATATATATAT
>NW_014589224.1:0-1889 GCF_000485595.1 Priapulus caudatus | reverse complement strand
CGCCAACTTATCCAATGATTTATAGCGCGCATTATTTTTATGCCACAAGCTATTTTCGAGTATCGGGGTACCCGATGAATACACGCCTGGTTTTTTGATACTTTTGCACACCACCGACCTCGCAGTAATGGTAACATGATCGACAATGCTCAGATGTCCTGTCAGAACTGCCCCGCCGGAAATTTTACAGTGGCGACCAATAATCGTACTACCAGCAATGCCAACACAACCAGCGATAGCGGTATGTGCACCAATACGAACATTATGCGCTACCTGAATGAGGTTATCGGAGTTTTGCAAGCCATCCTCGGAAATGGTGTTGTCGCAGCGAAACGCCGCGTCCGAATTACCGTATCGCAACCGTATTTCCAAACATCGTTTACGCTTGAGAATGACCGTTGCCTATTTGGGGATTTTATGCCAGTGCTGATTTTCTTTCGACGCAGCCCGTAGCCGTCGGAACCCGAATTACCCGAACCGGAATGCAAAATACAGGCCTCGCCAAATTTGCAACGACAGGGCCGTAGCGCCAGGGTACGCGAACTATGTAAACGGCAAGACTGCCAATATTGCCTCTTTCTCATACACTTCCAGCGGCCGATCTGCAACCATCACCGATTTTCACGGCTTTCACCAATCACGCACAAAGCATGCCACGGAAAAAACACCTTTGCCGAAGAATGCGCGCTATCGGATCTGTGGCACTTCGGCGTGAATACCAGAGGAGTTGTATCGATCAATCTTTGGATGTATGAATGAGTATCGCCCGGGCACAAGCTAAGCTGAGGGCTTTTCGGAAAAACAAGGCAGGCATTTTTGTCATTCAGTCGTATTCAAAAATTAGCGGGGTACAATCAGCGCAGAACAGGCGCTGTCCAAGCGCGTCATCTCGAATATAGGTTGGAATGTCAATAAACAAAGCCAGAGATCGCGCTGGCTAGGCGGATATTAATGAGGCAGCCACCGTGTTAGTATTCAGTTTTGCCTTCACCGAAGTACTTTAAGATTTAGATGTGAAGATAATTCGTCTATGTGTCAGACGGCATGGATTTATCAAAATTTCAATAGGCTCTCATTATCTTAGAGCTGACAAAACCCTATTACTGCGTATCTCTTCTGATGGTCTTGGCAAGATTTTCTTAAGGCATATTCAATAATTTCGCGGTGATATCATTTGGACGCGATACCATAACTGAACGCCTTCAGTGCAAGTATTAAATCGTATTCAGCTCGCCCTCGCCTAGTTGTTCCAGAAACGCCCGGCAATAACCCTGCTGTAGCTCGCGAATACCTTCGTTACGCCGCAGGTTTTGATCTCGACGAAATCCTGTTCGATGGAACTTGAGCTGCTGACTTTTAATCTGATCTTCACGTTCAAGTTATACGAACGCGTGGTTCGAGCTTAATCGTGTCCCTGTCTTAAAGCTGATCTTCCAGTGCTAAAGGATTTCACCTCGTTTCTGCCTTTAACTGGGTTTCGCGTGGCCGCAAACTCTGCTTTCAAAAACGTTCTCGACTTAGAGCTCTGCCGGTGCCTGTTTCAGCACCCGTGAGGTATTCACAAACGGCCAATTTTATAGCGTGGTTTCTGCGCAGCGGCACACTGGTACTAGTAGCGCTAAAGAGTAAACCAAGCAGTAATACCTGTTGAATTAAAACCTTCAATTAAACCTCGTTATCATGAAGTTCATTATTAAAAAGAAGCACCCAGTGCAAACTGGAAGTTTCGTGTATCGTCGCCTGGCTGATCATTGATCGGGAATGCATAACTAAATTCAAGCGGGCCGATTACCGAGAACCATTTTGCCGAGATCCCGACCGACTGCCTCAGCTCTTTGGCATCAAATGAATCTGCATCGGCAAAAACATTACCGGCATCGAAGTATAAC
>NW_014589223.1:0-1890 GCF_000485595.1 Priapulus caudatus | reverse complement strand
TTACCAAAGTATGTACATTTGATCTACGTCTCTTCCAGGACATCATTGAGCAGAATCTGTCAAAGATCTTTGCCGCTGTTCCTCACTCAAGGACTGGCAACTTCGCAGATTTGATTTGCGGCAAGAATTCAGATCGACAAGGGGGTCCCATTTTTGTTGCGCGTCTCTCCTTCCCTTTGCAGATTTGAAAGCCTCCCTTTTAAACGTTTAGCCTTTAGTACTTTGATGACTTCATTTTGCTACCGCTGGACGTTTACGTCGCTTCGGCTTAGTACCTTCATCAGCATTATCATCTGCATCATCTGCTTCAATATCTTCATCAGCATTATCATCTGCTTCAATATCTTCATCAGCATTATCATCTGCATCAGCTGCTTCAATATCATCATCAGCATTATCATCTGCGTCAGCTGATTCAATATCATCATCAGCATTATCATCTGCGTCAGCTGATTCAATATCATCATCAGCATTATCATCTGCGTCAGCTGATTCAGGCTCACTATCCAAGGTTGATTCACCATCAGTAGGAATGTAGTTTGTATCCACATCTGAGTTATCAAGTTCACTCCCTGAGAGAAAAAAACAAGATGATGTAGGCCTACTAATGATTGATAAACAAAATAGATCGTAATCCTCCTAAGGTATGTAAAAACAGATTTAGGCCTAGGCCTATATTAAAAATATTACGGCAAAGTAAATTTGGTTCCACATCACCGACATCATGCGATTTATGTTGCTTCTTTTATATTTTTATTAAATTTAAATTACAACACAGTTGGCGACCTTAATTAATCCAGATTAATCTCTACTGACCGGGCGGTAGGTAGGCCCATCTACTAAAAATCAAAACAAAGATACAAACACTTGAAACATCTAATTTAAATAGGCATAGGTCTACAACCCTTGAATTTCAGGTCGGCGGTCGGCAATCGTCAATTGCCGACCTTATTGCCGACCTCAAACTGTCACCGGACGGCATGTTTTTGCCGACCTTATTAAACTGCTGTGAGAGGCCTAGGCCTAGCTAGCTAGCCTAGCCAAACTTTACCCATTATGTACGTAGCATTGTAGGCGTACATTTTTATGTTTGTCAAACAAAAAAATCGTCTAGACTGTTTGACCTAGATTTAGTCAAAGTTGTCTACAAAAATTGCAAAGACATCTAATGCGGTATTACTTTGCAGCAAACATTAGAAATAGTCATCATAATAAAAATGATAAGCATTGCTAAATAGTATTCAGTTTACAAGTAAGATTACAGCTGTACTGATTACAACCATGTGCCGACTTCTGCATACATTCTGCACACATGGCTAGCTACCAGCCTGCTAGCTACAGTAGGCCTGCACATGGTTAGGCCTAGACAAGGAAGTCCTAGATACACCTTGAAAAATAGCATTTAAACTATCAATTAAATATCCATACAGTACCATAAAGTAACAAAATAGCTTACCAATTGTGTCTGTAGAGTGTATCATGTCTACAGCTTCTTCTACAGTGAATGTAGTCCCGCGTTTTACACGTTCAGACATCTTTACATACAGAGTGAAATTTGCCTAACTCACACACTTGACAAAGGCAGAATTACAACACTGCACTGAAACAGCTCTGTGATTGGTCAAATGACTTGGACAATTTTGCAGCAGATACACAATACTGTAGTGGTTGACTTAGGCAAAAAATAAAATTTTCACTTATTTGTGACTTAGGCAATTATCGTAGCAGGATGACGATTGTAAAAAGCCATTGTATTAGTGAATGCCAGGCGAGCTGATTTAAGGACATTTATTTTAATGAAACAAAGTCAAATCATTAGAATCAATTACCAGTAGAACAAATGCTCCACACAAGACCCCGTCAGTCCTTGCTGACTGCAGCTGTCGATAC
>NW_014589222.1:0-1890 GCF_000485595.1 Priapulus caudatus | reverse complement strand
CCAACCCCTCCCTGCACCAACCCCTCCCTCCGCCAACCCCTCCCTGCACCAACCCCTCCCTCCGCCAACCCCTCCCTCCACCGACCCCTCCCTCCATGAACTCCCTCCCTCCATCCCACCTCTAGTACAGCCTCTCTAGATCTACGCTCTCGTGGATCGCGTGGCTTCGGTGAAAACTTTGATGTTGTCGGCGTTTAAGATTGCCGTACTGTGGAGACCGACTGTTCATCTTCCTCAGCCTCCCGTCGTCATGCAGCATCCTCATCTTCCTCAGCCTCCCGTCGTCATGCAGCATCCTCATCCCAGATGAAGATATCGTGATGAGTGAGAGCGGCGAAGTGATTTATGATTAAGGGGGAGGGGAGGCGGGTGAGTGAGGGGGAGGGAGGGGAGGAGGGCGAGTGAGGGGGAGGGAGGTGAGGAGGGCGAGTGAGGAGGGAGGGGAGGAGGGCGAGTGAGGGCGGAGGAGGGGAGGCGGTTGCGAGTGCAGGGCGAGGCGAGGGGAGGCGCGGCGATGTGAGGGGTGAGGGAGGGGAGGAGGGCGAAGTGAGGGGGGGAGGGGAGGAGTGCGAGGAGGGGGAGGGGAGGGATAGGAGGCGGGTGAGGAGGAGGGCAGGTGATGATGGCGAGTGCAGGGGAGGGAGGGGAGGAGGGGAGGAGGGCGGTGTGAGGGGAGGATCCAGGGGAGGATGGCGTAGTGAGGGGGGAGTGAGGCGGGCGAGTGAGGGGGATGGGGGGAGGAGGGCACGTGAGGAGGGAGGGAGGAGGGCGAGTGAGGGGGAGGCGAGGATGATGGGAGTGAGGGGAGGCGAGGTGAGGAGGGGGAGAGGGGAGGAGTGGGCGAGTGAGTGGGGTGAGGGGCAAGAGGGCGAGTGAGGCGGGAGGGAGGAGGAGGGCGAGGAGGGGGGGGGGGGAGAAGGCGAGTGAGCGGGAGGAGGGGAGGAGGGCGGTGAGGGGGAGGGATGAGGTGAGTGAGGGGGGGAGGAGGGGAAAAAGGAGGGCGAGTGAGGGGAAGGAACGGGAGTGAATGGGGAGGGGAGAGGGAGAAGGCGTTAGTGTATGGGGGTGGAGGAGGGGATGGATGGGCGATGTGAAGGGAGAAAGGGGGAGAGTTAGTGAGAGTGATTTATGGATAAAGGGGAGGTGGAGAGAAGGGGTAGAACGAGAAGGAGAACGGAGGTGAAGAAGGAGGGGGAAGGAGGAGGAGAAGGAGAGGGAGGAGGGAGCAGAAGGGGAGAGAAGCGAGAGGAGGAGAATGGGGAAAGGAGGGGGAAAGTGGGAGGGGAAGAAGGAGGGGAGTATGCGCTGTGTGATGAGAGGGAGGGGTGTGGAGATGAGAATAGAGATGAGGGAGGAGAGAGAGAGAGAGATAAAGATGAGAATCCGAGAGAGAGAGCGCGCGAGACAGAGAGCGAATGAGAGAGAGAGGAGATGAGAAGAGAGAGAGAGAGAGAGAGAGACATAGAAAGGGCGAGAGCTGTACAGTTTCATTATGGCTTCACCGCTCCTATAAGTGGGTCAATGGGGGAGCGTGGGAGAGTAATTTACGATGAAGGGAGGGGGAGAAAGAGGGGGGAGAAGGAGGGGGAGAAAGAGGGAAAGGGTAGAGGAGAAAATCTAGCAAAGCGAGGTAATTTTTCTCCTCGGCGCCTGCCAAAGAGTGTTAAGAGAGTTAAGCATGTTAAGTGAATTAAGTAACTGGCTAAGCCGATCTGAGTCGGTGACAGCAATAAAAAAAGAGAGAGATTGAGAGAGAGGGGGAGAGAGGGGGAGAGAGGGGGGAGGAGAGAGATTGAGAGAGGGGAGAGTAATTGAGAGAGGAAGAACATAAAGAGAAGAGCGTAGGCGTGAGAGAGAGGGGAGAGAGAGAGCGTGAAAGAGAGAGAAAGA
>NW_014589221.1:0-1891 GCF_000485595.1 Priapulus caudatus | reverse complement strand
GGGGAGGAGGAGAAGGAGGATGAGAAAAAAGGGAAAGGAAAGGAAGAAAGGAGGCAAGGAAGGAGGAGGTGGAGGAGGAGGAGGAGGAGGAGGAGGAGGAGGAGGAGGAGGAAAAGGAAGGGAGGAGGAGGAGAAAGAGATGAAGGAGGTCGGTAGCGGGATCACGTACGTGAGTGTCGAAAACAATCGAGCGACTGAAGTATAAAGAGCCGACGTTGCCATCGGTGGTTCGGGGTCTGTGGCGCAATAATGTCACAATGTACGAACTCAAAATTTGATGCAGATGTGCTGCTTTATAGTCAGATGGAAAAGGACCAATTCTAAAAATCTTGAAAAGCAATAACGTAAACTTTGCACGAATGTCAGAAAGTGTACAAGAAAAAAACACAACGCTGTGTTCAAAAAGCAGCTGGGGCAAACTTTTCCTTAGCGGCAATGTTAGGCCAGCCGTAACAGGAATGATATATCATTGTGCACATTAGTTATTGTTATCTACTTCAACATCCTTTTTCGCTTTCCAATGACTTCCGAAGTTTTCAGAAGATTCGCAAACTCACGACGCAACTCACGACGCAAGCGATAGAGCAGAGTTGATGAATCGTTCCAAACTCTTCTTAATTAAATTAATTAATAAGTTCGGAACCCTCGATCCATCAGCCCCCCTGACACCCCCCCCCGCCCCCGACTCTCACGCGTATGAAGAAGAACATCACCGTCGTTGACCTACTCACCATTATTCGTAGTCGCGCACGGCCACCAGGCGGCGCCTCCGTCGCCGGCGACGTGACGACGCGAGCATCAGCGTCCATCGCACGCGGAGTGCGTCGCGAGAAGTCGATCGCTATGGAAGCGAACGGTCGACTAGCCATCTGTTCCATCTCAACGAACAGCCTCTGTAAGCAGCGAGGAAGGAGGGATGAGTGGACAGTCCAGCCCACTGTGGCTTGATACTGATGGATAGCGAGGAAGGAGGGATGAGTGGACAGTCCAGCCCACTGTGGCTTGATACTGATGGATAGCGAGGAAGGAGGGATGAGTGGACAGTCCAGCCCACTGTGGCTTGATACTGAGGGATAGCGAGGAAGGAGGGATGAGTGGACAGTCCAGCCCACTGTGGCTCGATACTGATGGATAGCGAGGAAGGAGGGATGGGTGGACAGTCCAGCCCACTGTGGCTTGATACTGATGGATAGCGAGGAAGGAGGGATGAGTGGTACAGTCCGCCACGCCACGTGGCTTGATGACTGATGGATTAGCGAGAAGCGAGGATGTAGTGGACAGTCCACCACTGTGGCTTGAACTGAATAGCGAGAAAGGGATGAAGTGGACCAGTCCAAGCCCACTGCTGGCTGATAGCGACGGGATAGCGAGGGAAGGAGGATGAGTGGACAGTCCCAGCGCCCAGCTTGGGGGGTCGGCCTCGATACTGAGGATAAGCGATACCGAATCGATTACACAGATGCAACTACCTAATCATATTATTATATGACTATTCAACTAAACACGTAACAGCAGCTAATCCAATGAGCAGGGAGAGCTCCAATACAACAATCGAATATAGAAAGTATTAATAAGATAATGACGTTTATAGATAATAACTATAACAACTAGAATCAATATTAGAAAACCCGTTTGCACAAAGAGCCTCACATAAATTAATGGTACTGTGTGTCGGCATTAAAACATCTGAATTGCTCTATCATTTGCTCATCCGAGCCTTTTGATCCCCCAACATTGCCCGAAGTATTTATAGCTTATTTTTTTCTATCATAAATTATCGAGGGCCCATTTCATTAGGGTATCTCAAATTACTTTGATAAAAACGCGCGCAAGAGAGAACCGTGCAGCCATCGCATCCACCCTACTAACGCAATTTCTGGCTCCTCCCACC
>NW_014589220.1:0-1892 GCF_000485595.1 Priapulus caudatus | reverse complement strand
AGAGAGAGAGAGAGGGAGAGAGAGATGAAGGGAGAGAGAAGGAGAGAGATGAAGAGAGAGAGAGAGAGAGAGACGGAGGGAGAGAGAGAGAGAGAAAGATGGAAAGAGATGGAAAGAGAGAAAGAGAAATGAAGGGAGGGAGAGAGAGAGAGAGAGAGAGAACGAAGGAGAGAGAAAAAGTGAGAGAAGGACGAAGAGAGGGAGAGAGAGAAAGAGAGAGAGAGGGAGAGAATGAGACGATAGAGAGAGAGTAATTACAGCAGGGAGAGAGTGAGCGCGACAAGAAGATCAGAGCCAGAGAGCAGGAGACTTGAGAAGAGAGAGAGATCTGGAGGGGGAGAGATTGGACAGGCGGACGAGAGAGAGAGAGATCAGGAAAGAAGCGCGAGGAGAGAGATGAGAGAACGACGAGAAGACGATGATAATACGTGTTGCACAGAGAATAGGAACGAACGAGAGGGCAGAAAAAGAAGAGAGAGAGAGATCGGGAGCCGAATACAGAGGTGAGAGAGCTGAGAGAGAAAGAAATTAGAGGACAAGAGATACAAAGAGAGGCCACGTGCTATGATCGCCCAACTACAATTTCAAACAACGACGTCAAACTCAACCTAGAGAAAAACATAGACCTTTAAAGAATTAACACTCGAGTGTAATTTACCGCGAGCACGTTGCCGACGAGCCAAGGCACATCTCTATCGTCATACATTAAGCGTTTACTCATTACATATGAAGAACTATTGTAACAAAGCCTTTTACGTGACACATCGTGCTACACCTGCGGGTAGGAAATATGTGTTTCGTCGTTAATAGACATGCTTGTTAAGACGGAAACCTGTGACAGCCGTGTTACGGGGCACTAGCCTCTACTGTGTTACCCACCGACTGGAATCCTGTTGTATTTGCTTTGTCGGTCCTATCCTGCTAGTGTCCTCGCTCGCATCGTCTGAACTCGTGCGTTTCTGCTGTAGACTCGATCTGTCGATCATTAACAGATTGCCCCAGCCCGGGCTCTAATCTATTCTAATCATCTGTCCCTCCGTCTATTCTATCTTCCCCCTGTCTATCTATCTAGTCACCCCTAGTCTTCTGCATCTGATTGCTGCCCCGTTCTCGCGTACTGTATGTCTCGTGACGGAGGAGCGTGAGATAAATGCTCCTTGACATATCATATACCCCCGCAGCTATGCTATCTATTTCCCCCGTGTGTAGCAACAGTGACACAGCACATAACTTTCGAACTCAGTTATCTTATTCCTGCCCTGTTTCATATCTATCGGTTTGCTCCCCACCTACTCTTGATACACTCATCTGATCCCTCCGTCTGGCCACCTCACAATACAATTCACCCACTCACGTCATACCTATCTATCTATTCTCGCCATGGCAATCGCTACAAACTGATCTCATCGTGACTCTGACCCCATTAAGAACTCGCGATTAATTTACGCGACCCACTCGTGTCGACGAGTCCTCCAAGTGACAGCAGACTACTTCCTTCCGTTACATACACTTACGCGTTATCCGGCGATCTTACTATCTGGTTAGCGGCGAGCAGTAAGTTAACGTGCAGGGATCTAGCTCCTATCTATTCGGGCGCTCGTTCGGTGATCTATCCTGTTAATAATCGCCCAATCGTACGTGTCTCAACATCAGATCAATCACAAATGTCCAGATACATTCGCGATCTGGCTATCTATTCTATGTCCGCCCCGCTTCCTCGAATCCTGTCTGCATGCCGCCCGACGCGGCGCCGCACTCTACTTCTCTCTCTCTCTCCTTCCCCTTTACCTTGCTCCACCAGTTGACGCATATTGACACGGTCCCGTCTTGTAGCCGGTGATTCTATTACCGCCCGTCTTTTCGACACAGCTCTCCCCGCTCGCGCCACGGGG
>NW_014589219.1:1658-1893 GCF_000485595.1 Priapulus caudatus | reverse complement strand
ACACACGCACATACACACACAGGCACACACACACATACACACACATACACACAGCCACACACACGCAGGCACGCACGTACACAAACACACACAAACGCACACAAACACACAGGTGTGTGTGTGTGCGCACGCACGCACGCACACACACACACATGCACGCACACACACACGCAAGCACGCACGCAAGCACGCACGCAAACTCACACACACGCAGACCAGGCACACACACGCATGA
>NW_014589219.1:0-279 GCF_000485595.1 Priapulus caudatus | reverse complement strand
ATGTACTGATGCTATAATATATACTGTTGCTGCTGCTGCTACTACTACTGCTGCTGCTGTTGCTGTTGCTACTGCTGCTGCTGCTACTGTTACTGCTACTACTGCTGCTGTTGTTGCTGCTACTGCTGCTACTTCTGCTGCTGTTGCTACTACTACTGTTGCTACTGCTACTGCTGCTACTGTTGCTGCTGCTGCTGATACTGCTACGGCTACTGCTGCTGTTGCTACTGTTGCTGCTGCTGCTGCTGCTACTACTACTACTGCTGCTGCTGCTGCTAC
>NW_014589218.1:0-1893 GCF_000485595.1 Priapulus caudatus | reverse complement strand
ATCTCTAAAAGTGCTAAAGCTAAGTTGAAGCTCTTTCTCAGACCATGGAACACTCACCCGCTGTTCTTGACTTAATAATTGATAATCTTTAAGCGTAGTAGCAACAAAACTCAAACCACCCCGGTGCTCTGCTTTCACAGGAAAGCTCACTAAACTTATATCATTTTTAAGAACACGCTGTTGCAATCGTTGATTACCGTGAAAAACTTCCAACAAAACAGGTGTGTCTTTCAAACCAGAACCCACTAATAAGCTAATATTATTTCCAGACTCCACACTTTCTTGTTGAGCTTGTAAAATCAGTGGTAAATGGAATGTATTGTTTTTAGGATTAGCAACCAAGAAAGTTTTTTGATGACTAAAAACTTTTCCCCAGCGATCTTTTGTCTCATATCCCAAACGGTAGATACCTGCAGGAAGATTCTGTAGCAGCTAACGCTGCTGTGCCCGTTTCATCATGTTCTAAGCTACCTTGCTGAAGCTGATTACCAACCTCCCAATCTCGAACCATAACATCAAGGCCTTGATGCATCGTCCATCGAGGTAACAAGGTATCATCAGGAGTTGCATAAAGCAGTTCTGCTGGGGAAAGCTTCTTTTAAGGTCTGCGGGTAGCAAGCTAGCATTTGGCTGAACGAGGCGGTGTAACTTCCAACTGCCCTGCCCCTTACGCGGAATATTATCCAAGTCTGTGCGGTGAATAGATACCTTCAATGGCTTGTTACTTAAAGTGAAGCGTTCAGGTGTAGAAATGGTTGCTGTAATAGCAATGTTGCCTAAGCGAAAGCTGCGGCTCACAGAACGTGTTTCTCCCCCCTTGTCAGTTACATCAACAGAGACCAAAAAGCGGTAGCTAATAAGATCACTTGCTTCATTTTCATTCTCTTTTGGTAAAAATTGCAGGCTGAACTTGCCCTTACTGTCCAATAAACTTTCACCATTGGCGATTGTCTCTGTACGAGCATTCATTCTCTCTCCAGACCAACGCCAGTCGTAAACGGGCTGACGAGTAACTCGCCATTTGACTTTACCGTCAGTTACGTTTTGTCCAAATAAATACGCCGCTGTGCCATTGAGACTGACGGTTTGATTAAGACGTAACGCTTCTTTACTATCGTCTAACTTAACTGCAAAGGTGGGCCGCTTGTACGCTTCAACACGAACAGCACGACTGCCATGCCAGGACGTTTCTAATGACCAATGCCCAAGTAGTCGTCCACTAGGAATAAGGAAGGTACCCGATACCGAGCCATACGTGTTGCTTATGACCTTCTCTTCTTTAACCACTTTCCCATTAGAGTCTCGTAGTCGAACCCAACCCTTAGCATTAGGCAATATCTTAAAATTCCCGGTATCTCCCGTCCCTTGATATGCAACAACTTTCCATTGCAGATTTTGCTCTGGACGATAAATAGCGCGATCAGTAAAAATTAGTGCGCGTTGAAAATTGGAGTCTTGCGCTGTGTCGTTTATGTAGAGATTCTCTAGCCTAAGCTCATCATTATTATGCGATATAGCCGCATAGTAGCCATGTCCACGCGGCACATTAATCTCTGCTATACCTTGCGTATTAGTCATGCTCGTACGAATAAAGCGGTCGGCACCGTTATAGTTACGTTCCCATATATCGACCTTTGCATTAGGAACAAACTGACCGTTTTCACCTTGGTAAACCGTTACTTCTAGGTTTTTATCGTTACTTTTTGCACTCGCCACCAAACGCGTTGTCTGCAGGCGGGTTATTTTAAGAACCGAACTCGGCATAAACTTCGGGTCATTGCTACTCAGTAAAACCCATTGACCATATCGATCAATGGGCGGCGTATTGTAACTGGCATGCATTTTCAGGTCGGTGGTCGCTGGTAGCGCTTGCTTCCATTCCCAAAGCGCCTT
>NW_014589217.1:1077-1893 GCF_000485595.1 Priapulus caudatus | reverse complement strand
TTAATTATTATTACTATTATTACTATTATTAATTACTATTATTACTTAACTCCGCTCAAGAGTAAGTTGGTCCCGAGCACTCGTAATTGCTGATGCTATAGCCCAACGGCAACTGTACGCGGGCTATAGTACTAGAGCTAGAGCGATCCAATGATAAGGAGGAAACGATTGAAATGCATGATGATGGTAATGAATTGGATACAATAATGTAACCCAAACCCAGGATGGGGTTACAACGCGTCACTCGTCGATGATCACCTCAAGCACGCACGCACGCACGCACACACAAACATACACACAATAATTATCAATAACTATTAATAAAGACGAATGACATCGGTTGTTTGTGTCAACGTGTATATGTGTGATAGTAGGGATATAATTTAAAGTAAAAAAGTAAATAAATAAATAAGTAAATAAATATATAAATAAATAATCAAGTGAATAAATAAATAAATAAACTAACTGATATATGGTTTTTAGTTACGTGCTAGCAACGCCCGGCTATAAAGTGTTATTATAGTATTACAACTACTCGGGATCAAAAGCACGCACTCAATGCGCGCGCGCGCACCCAATAAACAGTGTTATTATTCTTAAAATAGCAGCTTAGAGTCGTTTTCAGTGACCCCATAGTTCCTGTATGTGGGCTGAGTCCATACTATCAGTCCCTAATATTATAACTTACACATTCTTTAGCTCTTGAATCTAACATGTGACAGAACTAAACCAGTCTATCTCCCTGTTTCTTGATCAGAGATATGCAGCGCTGCTCTGTCCGTTTCACCATATAAGGAGGTGAGCTATACCGAGATC
>NW_014589217.1:0-523 GCF_000485595.1 Priapulus caudatus | reverse complement strand
ACCGCCTTGCTAGCTCCACCAAATAGTCTTGCTAGGGTTAGAAGACCATCAGACCATCAGTCTGATAGACAATCAGACGTCTGTATAGACAATCAGTCGCACGGCCTCGTCCGGCAGCGCTACCGCCTCGAGAAATAGAGAAATCGAAAGAGAGGAAGAGAGAGCAAGGGGAAGAAAGTGAGAGAAAGAGATAGAGAGCGCGCGAGATAGAGGAAGAGAGGGAGAGAGAAAGAAAGAGAGCGCGAGAGAGAGGAAGAGAGAGAGAGAGAGCGAGAGAGAGGAAGAGAGAGAGAGAGCGAGAGAGAGGAAGAGAGAGAGAGATAGAGTAATAGAGTGAGAGGGAGAGAGAGAGCGAGAGCAAGAGACAACCAGGGAGAGTGAGTGCGCGAGCGAGAGAGAGAGCGTGAAGGGAAGAGAGAGCAAGAACAAGAGAGCAAACGAGAAAGAATGAGAGAGACAACGAGGGAGAGCGAAACGCGGCGATGGGAGGGTGCTCTTGATTTGTTTGCCAGTGAGTTTAGCA
>NW_014589216.1:0-268 GCF_000485595.1 Priapulus caudatus | reverse complement strand
GAAAATACACCTGATATTTTGGCCGTGAGCTTCTTCACTTACACGCGCGTGCGCGCGATCAGCGATATGGGATCGTAGTTAAAGGTTCCGGCTGCGATAGCAGGCCATGGGTATCTGATGATGCTGTTGCGGAAGTAACGACTAGCTGTTAGAAGCAGCACTTGATGTTCGCGTGCTGTCGCGTATTATGATGACACTCTGAGCAGAGTAGATGACACTGCTGCTACTGCTGCTGCTACTGCTGCTGCTACTCCTGCTGCTACTGCTG
>NW_014589215.1:1219-1894 GCF_000485595.1 Priapulus caudatus | reverse complement strand
GCACTATGCACTGTGTACTATGCACTATGCACTATGCACTATGCACTATGCACTATGCACTATGCACCATGCACTATGCACTATGCACCATGCACCAGGCACCATGCACTATGCACTATGCACTATGCACTATGCGCTATGCACTATGCACCATGCACCATGCACTATGCACTATGCACTATGCACTCTGCACTATGCACTATGCACTACAGTGTGTGCACGATGCACTTGCATAGTGCATAGTGCATAGTGCATAGTGCATAGTGCATGGTGCTGGTGCATGGTGCATAGTGCATAGTGCATGGTGCATAGTGCATAGTGCATAGTGCATAGTGCATAGTGCATAGTGCATAGTACACAGTGCATAGTGCATAGTGCATGGTGCATAGTGCATACTGCATACTGCATACTGCATAGTGCATAGTGCATACCATGCACTATGCACTACGCACTATGCGGTGCATAGTGCATAGTGCATAGTGCATAATAGTGCATAGTGCAGATAGTGCATACACTGTGCATAGTGCATAGTGCAGCATAGTGCATAGTGCATAGTGCGTAAACTATGCTCTCTGCACTATGCACTATAGTGTATGCACTATGCACGATGCACTATGCACTATGCACTATGCAGTATGCACTATGCACCATGCACTACGCACCATGCACCATGCA
>NW_014589215.1:0-271 GCF_000485595.1 Priapulus caudatus | reverse complement strand
ATTAGTGCATAATGCATAATGCATGCACTATGCACTATGCACTATATGCACTATGCACTATGCATGCACTATGCGCTATGCACTATGCACTATGCACTATGCACTTGCATAGTGCAGATACACTGTAAAGTGCAAGTGCATAGTGCAATAGTGCATAGTGCATGCACTGTGCACTATGCACTATGCACTATGCACTATGCACTATGCACTACAGTGTATGCATCATGCACTATGCACTATGCATTATGCATTATGCACTATGCACTATGCG
>NW_014589214.1:0-1894 GCF_000485595.1 Priapulus caudatus | reverse complement strand
GTCACATCGCGGACGCAGCCAGACATCACGCAACGCACGCGACCAACACACACCACGCACACGCGCCAACACACGCACACACACGGCCAACACACGCACACTGACGCGCCATACACTACGCTTCCAACACTGATCGACACACCGCCGGCCAACACACGGCCGCACACACGGCGCCAACACGACGCGCGACGTCACGCGCCAAGTCACGCGGCACACGCACGCGCCAACAGCACTGCAACACACGCGCCAACAACACACACACGCGCCAACACACGCACACACGCGCCAACACACACATCACATCACACACACACGACACACACACACACACACACATCACGAACATGCGCCAACACACATCATACACACACACACGCCAACACACACAGCACAGCCACACACACACCACTACACACTACACACACACGCGCCAACACACGCATTTACACTACGCGCCAACACACGTGCACATCACACGGCGCAGGCACCAACACACCACCACACGCGCTCAACCACACGCGCACAACACGCGCCAACACACGCACACACGGCGCAACACGCGCATACATCACACGACAGGCGAACACACGCACCACACGCACACGCGGCCAACACACGCACCACACACGCGCCAGACACACGCACACACGCGCCAACACGCGCCAAACACCACAGCAGGCGCCAAACACACACACACACACGACACACATCACTGCGCCAACACACATATTAACACGCCACAACACACGCACACACACGCGGCCGAACATCACACGCGGCGCCAACAACCATCACACACAACCACGCGCAACACACAATACACGCCCAACACACGCACGACACACGCAGCCACACACACGCGAATCACGACGCGCAACACACGCTACGACACAGCGCGCGCAACCACACGCCACGCACGCGGCCAACACACGCACCGACACACGCGCGCAACACACGGGCCAACACACGACACACCGACGCGCCAACACTACGCACACAACACGCGCCAAAACAACACGCACACGCACGCGGCCAACACCGCACAACCGCGCCAATCACTTACAGCGCCAGCACACACACAGCGTACGCGCCACACACACTACACGCACGCCGCCAAACCCACGCACGCGCCAACACACACACAACGCAACAGCGCCAAACACACACACACACACACACACACACACACACACACACACACACACACACACACACACACACTTCCACGACTCAATCTGGAATTTAATTATACTGAAATTTAATTCTCTCTAAGTCCTTTGCCGCGTGATAGGTTGGCTACAGTATTCGTCGCGTACAGCTAGGTGACACATGCCTAGTCGACGACGTGCGTGTTTTTATTCATAAGAGCATCACCCTCAGACGCCCCTCATGGCACCGCAAATGTGTTTCCAACGTCTCTAATTATAGGTCTAATAAAAGATAACGTCTCTAATTAATTACGTTCTAATTGATGTTCTTCAGCGTTTGGCACATCATTAGCACACGCGATATCAAAGAGCACACATCTACGCTTACCATACCAGCAGCTACCTGTCTTGCGAATGACACGAGTTGATCGGATAGGTTGGCGACCAGTGGAGAGTCTGCAAATCGGAAATGAGAGCCATACGCTAATAGACATTACATCTAATAGCTTTTGAGTGGAAGAGCACCCACAAGGGCTCTATAAAATCATTGTTCAGACAAAGACCGCCCCATAGTGTGCTGTGCGTGGGATGCCAAGGGGCAGCTTGATACCTTGCTGAATATAGATGCACGGTCTTTGTGTGTGTGTGTGTGTGTGTGTGTGTGTGTGTGTGTGTGTGTGTGTGTGTGTGTGTGTGTGTGTGGTGTGTGTGTGTGTGTGTGTGTGTGTGTGTGTGTGTGTGTGTGT
>NW_014589213.1:0-1895 GCF_000485595.1 Priapulus caudatus | reverse complement strand
TTCTAGCTGACTTATCCCTGAAAATTATACATCTAGATTAATTGGATTCGGATCGACCGACTACCAAAAGTGTAACATTCGCAATTCTAACGTTAGCCCATTCGGGCTGACCAATCCTGGAAGATTTTGATATTAATTCACATTACATTGAGTTGAAATAAACATTAACTTGCGATCGGCGGCTCACCCACGAAAAAATGAGCGTCCACGCACCTCCCTAAGTCTAGCCATTTTACTGACTCGTATCCCTGAACAATGTTTGTCAGTCGACAATCCAACGTGCAGGGCCGCCGTGCCAATAAACTTTTTCAGTTAGGCCTGTTGACCAGCACACGGCCACCAAAAGCCCGACAAACACCCACAAATAGTTCACTGAGCCCAGAGCCCAAAATTGACATTTCATTACGCAAGTTGCGCGGGGCAAATGCTATTCATACATCTTCTCTATAAAAGCCCAATTGCCTGTAGTACGCATCGCCTGTTCGACCCGATCCCCGCTGCCTAGATCAATAGAAATTATAGTGATAGCCTTGTTTCAGCGATCCGAGTAGGCGGTTAGGAGGGGGCTTGCAAAACGTGACCTTTTAGAAGTCAGTCAATTGTAGTGCGACGGAATATCATCGGCTGAATTTGATAGCTAAATCTTTCAAAAAAATGCATAATACCCGTTCCTGTATTGCAAACGTAATTCTGCTTAGCTCTTCTAAAATATTAGTTAGGTATTATGCGTGAGCCGCTTCCATTTTCGCACACAAACGTTTTTGATTAGGGCGTTAACAGTCACGCGGCTGCACCCAATAAATATCTATTGTCGCAAAAATTACCGCCCTACCACACCTATAGGAATAAGTATCATTAGTACTTTAAATGGCCGATCCACGCAAAATGGAGCTTAGACAGTTCGCCGACTAAACAAACCAATAATTAAGAGAACTTTTTGGATTTTCATTGATTAATCGTGACTGGCAACATCATATCAAAAACTTTTTGTTGCAACAAATGAACCTCACCCAATAAACCTAACTAATAGTTGAAGAAGATGACAGAATTACCATCTGCACTCCGAGCAACGGGCAGATATGCATTTTGTGTAGAACAATTCAGTAGACTGAATCAGCCAAATTTGCCCATCAAATTACTCGAGCTTTACAAGTCACAGTGACCCCCTGTAAGCTACTGATCTACAAATTGATCGCACATACTTTTTCTATGAATCTACACACCAATGGCATTTCAGAAAATTGAACATGTTAGTATTTGCCCCCAACTGGTAATTGAAAATTGTTTGGCTTCATGGCAATAAAACCCCAGCAAAACCAAGCACTCAAACCACCATCGCCTGGGAAAACATAACCGTCTGCCCAAGCCCCTGCGCGGAGTAATAAGTTGTGAAATGGTTTCCAAAAAAACGTTGAGAACCAACGTTTATTTACTGTTTGCATTACCAAGCTTATGTTTAGGAGCCTGACAAACAATTTACCATAACTACATTTTATTTACATTCACGCGGGCGCGCACACATACGTAAGCATGCACATCCGTGCACACGCACGCACATCCACACGGCCGCGCCCATATACAGGCACACTAACTTGCGCGCGCACACACGCACACACACACACATACACAAACACACACGCGCGCGCACGCACGCACGCACCCACGCACGCACGCACGCACACACACACACACACACACCCACAATATGCAATGCGTGCAACGATAATTATGCCTCGCGCTGATTACCTAGTCTTAAACTGGGTCGCGTCCTATTAGAGGCGTGCTTCTGATAACGGTACAGCTGAAACGGGCAGGAGTCAGTCTACGCATAGCGCGCGTAACTCATAACGGACGCCGTACGAGTGTACGAGTTGGAATATCACGGTCAGCAAGTA